>NC_040905.2:63572341-63875371 GCF_004126475.2 Phyllostomus discolor
GTAAGTTCCCTGAAGTTAAGGATGTGTCTGCCTTGTTCACATTGTTACTTACCTTCAATGAGTGCTGTCCTGCACATAACAGGGGCTGAATCAAATCTTTTCAATGAGTGAGTTACTTTAATAACAAACTATAGAAGGGCCATTGAACACTTTAGTGTAGTGATTTATAATACAGCTTCATACAGGACTGTCATAATAAAAGAACTGTAGCAGACAGAAGGCTATTGTGCTTTGAGCTAAAAATATTTTTTCCACTTCAGTTAGTGTGTAAGTTAGATTTTTCCTATAAGAAATGATTAGCCAAGGGAAATAAAATTAGGGATATTAAGAGGAATGAGACATACTAGATACAGATGAAATCCTTTTAATTTTATGTATTAAACTTAATCAAACTTTGAGTAAGTTATATTAATATAAAACGTTCTTAGTCCTGGCTGGTGTGGCTCAATTGATTGAGTGCTGGCCTGTGAATCAAAGGGTCACTGGTTTGATTCCCAGTAAGGGCACATGACTTAGGTTGTGGGCAAAGTCCCTGGTAGGGGTTGCGTGAGAAGCAAACACACATTGATGTTTCTCTCCCTCTTTTTCTCCATCCCTTCCCCTCTGTTAATAAATAAAGTCTTTTAAAAAGAAAAAGAAAACATTCTTAGAATAATCAAAATTTTACTTCCTTTATTACTATTTACTTGAAGGCTGCTATTCCTTTCAATGGGCCCCATATAAAGCATCAAAATTTTATGGAATTTATAGTCATCTAAATGCTATCATGAGATTTTAGCTACTATACTTGTTAGCTGTGCTAGTCTTTGAGTTAATAAGGCAACACAACAAAGCAAATTCTGCCTTTACTGGCTGGTTCATGTGAAAGAAACCCCAAACTACTGTGACCACTTAGCAGCAAAATCTGTGAAGCAAAATCAGTCTGATTTTCAAACTCCTTTTGCTAAAAAATCTTTATCTTGCCATTTATCACTGTTTGTCTAAGAATTATTTTTGCCTATAATATCAAGATGACATTAAAATTTCATATGGCTATCAGCAATTTATATGCTTAGTATTGCTTCCCAATCTAAAAACTTTCCCTCTTTGGAATTCCTTTTCATCTCATTCACTCATCTTATAAATAAGCATTCAGAGAATTCTAAATGAAATTTACTTTTAAAAATAGTCATGCTGTACAATATTTTTCTTCTATAGTATTATTAAATGAAAATTGGTATTGGAATATAGGGATAAGAGCAAATCAAATTTTTATTTTTTTACTTTAGAGTGACTAGCAATCACTAAAGAATTGAACATAAAAATAATGAAACCCAGAATATCTCTAGAGATGTTCCCTTTTACTATAAATACCTCCTCTTCCTCTCAGTTATAAATTTTATCCATTTTGGCTAAACTTAATAAGGCCTTGATGTTATATGTGAAAGATGAAATTATGTAAGTGCCTTTGATAGGGCATGTTGCTTAAGACAGGCCTTCCAGCAGACAAAGACACAGACTCCCTTTATCCTTAATGCTGATTGGCAACTTGTAGTTTGCAGTATCTTTCTTTTTTAAGTGGATGGGAGGAATAAAGTATTTTATGACTTATAAAAATTGAATTGAGTAGGTTTTGAGGGAAAAACAGTACAACTTTTATAAACTGGAGGAAAATAAAAGCTACCATCACATTTTTCTTTGGATGCTTGATAGAAACCTGCAATTCTTTGTGGTACTTCTAAAGTTAACCATAACAAGCTTTTTAGAACATCAAGTCCTGGCATAATGATCGGACCGTGTCACAGGTTCCTGATAGAGGGGTGTGTGTGTGTGTGTGTGTGTGTGCATGCATGTGTGTACATGACCTTGGCTTTTACTCCCAGGCTGCTGTGGAACTCAGTTGTCACTGAGATGTCCAAAGAAAAATTTTCCTGGCACAGTAAAAACTATTTTAAGGTCTCACCTAATTTATGAATAAAAATTATCTATAGTTTGTTGGTTAGCTGCAAGTAATTTATAGTGTTTATTTATTCAATACATTTATTCATTGCTTTCACATGTTAATAGCTATCCACCCACTGTTCTCTCTGAATTGCATCTTAACAAGATTATGCTCCTTTTTCTAATTTATTGAACTAGCATGGGATATATTTATATAAAAATTAGCTGCTTAAATACTTCCTTGATGAAAAACATAGCTGTTCTAATTTTATTATGAATTTTAATCAGGGAAAAAAATGACCTTTGAAATTTTCTTCTACCTCATTTTATATTGTGTGTGTGTACCTCTTTGTCTTTATATGATTAGAAATCTTTATGATTTAATTAAATTTTATGTAGAAAATGTGACTGGACAGTAGGAGTTTGAAAGAAAAATCTTAAGGAAACAGTTAATAAATTAATATGACTAACAGAAGACCTGTTTTCTCTGAAAATAGTAATTCTTCTAGTGCAGTACATCTATTTCATAATAAATACATTCTGGTTTGCTTTTGGTTTAGAAAAAAATCTTCTGAAGTTAATCCCAAAATGCCCTGTGCTTAGTTTCTTTTGATGAAAGGTTCCAAGCCTTTTGGGGATCCACTGTAATTGTTACCAGTCTAACAAGTACCTCTTCATACTACATTCAAAATACCAGTCCATGAAGATGGTTCTATGATAAGAGGAACCGAATTTTTGACTTGTGGCTTTTTGAAGATTATAAAAACCTGTGTGCTAGAAGGGAGGTTTCAATAAACCACTGGCTCTAAAATTTTAATGTGTAAGAGCATAGAGGAGCTTAAATGTTTTCCTTGATGCTATTAAGGTTCCTGGCTGGGTCTGAAAATTAAATTGAAAATGACAGTAAAAGGAGATAAAGCATGCAAATTTATTTAATGTAAATTTTATGTGATATGGAAGCCTTCATAAGGATGAAAACCCCCAAAGAATGGTTAAACCTGAATATTTTTATGCAAGTTATGATGAAAAGTAGGCAGTTGTAGAGAAATGTGATAGGGCAAAGAGTTGAGTGCAGTAAACTGGGGGAAACTTAGGCCAGTTTATTCAGATTCTTCTTGGTATTCCTCTGTGTTGTAGATAAGCGTGTTCTTTTCTTCTGAATGTAGGAAGCACACCTCTCATTTAAGGACTCTGTGACCTGCTTCTGGGGGAAAGGAAAGAAGTAAGTTAGAGACCTCCCTGCTTATACCAATTCCTCATATTCCTTCAGCTTAAAATATTCAACATGGGGTGGGGGAGGGAGGTGGGGAGGGTTGGGGTGGGGGAGGGGTGGGGGTGTAAGGACGAAAACTACTTGAACAACAATAAAAAAAAGAATACAATGCAAAAAAATATTCAACATGCCAACATGTCATATTTGGAGGTAGTGTGTCCCAACCTCATCATTTCACCATCAAGACTTGCCCAAGAGGTTTCCTATTCCATCATCTGAGTTAGTATTGTCTCCTAATTCATTCAGCCAATCTCGTCATTCTGAAATGGTTAGAACAAACTGGCAATTTTGAGTCCAGAGAGCAGTCAGTCAAGAAAATTTCTAGAAGTTAGGCTTGAAGCATCTTCAGATGGAGGGAGGGCCAGCAGTGGTGGTCTGGCAGCTGTTCGTGGTCTGTATTTTGTGCATCTGTGGCAATGCAGCCAGGTGTTCCAGTGAGCTGTCTGAGCAATCCACACAACATTAGGCACAGTGTTGTTCATACATGAGCTGTTGCAATTGAATTAAAAACTAACTGAACTGAAAAACCAAATCACCTTTGTTTTATTCTCCCCTCTTTCCTCTAAGACAGAAAACTGGTGGTGGGAAATGCTCTACACTGACATGTCTGATGGCTGCGTCTGGGATTTACCTTTGTAATGCATGAGAAATCAGTAGAGAGAGATGAAGTTGAAGACAAGCTGAATGAATCTGAGATAACATGCTGGGCAGTGAGGGGAGAGTTTGCTACCACTTGCTTCACAGAGGTACAGCAAACTTGTAGCAGAGAACACTGTTATCTCCAGTCAGTTCTGTCTCATGCCAACACACCCACAGATAGCCATGCACCCTGTACCAATGCATCCGGAAAAAATGTGGAGTATAAATCCATGAGTATGTGTGTGGTATAGGGCTTAAACCATAGGCTTTGAGAGCAATCTGTTCTGGGTTTCATTTCTGACTCTGCCACTCCCTAACTAGAGGTGACAAACATGGATTACTATTTTCAAAAGCTTGCTGGTAGAAGGCTAACAAAATTTAAGGTTGAAAAGTTATAAAAGGAGAATGAATATAAGAGAGATTGAGTATGTTTATAACCTCAGCATCCGGAGACTTTGAAAAAGGATCAAATGGAATATTTAATTAATGTTTCCTCAGATGAAAAGTAGGTAGAACATAGATTTCTTTAAGATTGATATTAGCATTGCCCTGGCTGGTGTGGCTCAGTGGATTGAATTCTGGCTTATGTATCAAATGGTTGCCAGTTCTACTCCCAGTCAGGGCATATGCCTGAGTTGTGGGCCAGGTTCCCAGCAGGGGCTGAGTGAGAAGCAACCACACATTATGTTTCTCTTCCTCTCTTTCTAAAGATGTAAATAAATAAATTACATCTTTAAAAAAACACAAAAACTGAAAGATTGATATTAGTATTAAATTAGATTATTATATATGTATAGTATACATGCATTGGTGTACATACGTGTGAGTGCATACATGCATACCTATACCCATATATACATAATATACATTTCTTTATGTATATATTAGTATATGTATATTTATGTACATATAACATCAGTGTATTACAGGGTAGGTACTCAGTACCTTATATCTATACTCAATAAATCATATCAGGAAGCGAACCTGAAAGTATTTCTGGTGTTATGGACTAAAATTGCGTGGTATAGTCCAGTTACAATGACATGGCTAGTAGCCATTTTCAACTAGGAGTCCATTTGAACCACAGAAAATTACTTGAGTGACTATTTCAATTCTCACAAGGATGTCACATAACTAGTGCCATTTTGGTGACTGGGAGAGAAGTTAATTCATTACATACTATGGTTGGTTAGTTTAGGACATTAGGGCTTAATTATCTTGCTAAACCAGATGAAAACATTTGGTTATATTCACCTAACAGAAGATGTACAGATATAGAGATGTTAAGTTTTCTCCATCACACTGTGCTGACACCCAGGCTTAGAATGCTTCTGAGGATCCAAACTATGAGATGATTTCAACACTTTATATCAAAGTGGCAGCAATCTGTATTTAATTATTTTGGTAATCAGCTCTCTATGGAAATGCAGTTATATTGATGGCATTAAAAACACTCAGAAAAAATAAACAAACAGGAAACTTCATGGTGTTTAAAGGCAAGGCTTTGACCTCAGACTGATGCTTATACTGGCCCCATCACTTAACTGTGTGTATTGGCCTGGGCATCTGATTTAAGTGATCTGACTCTCAGTTCCCCATGCATAAAAATCAAAATACTCATTCTATAATTGTTAATATTAACTGAGATATATAAAAAGTGTTTAAAACATTTACTAATTTGCAAACATTAATTTTAGTAATTGAGCATATGACCCATTTTAGAGACATACACAATGATTTTCTTAAAATTAGTATTCAGTGAATATTGTCAGTTTCTAAAAGAACCAGAGACTCTTATTTTAGCTGTTTGTATCAATTATGATACCCTAAGTTATCTTTTTTAAATTATTTTATTTTATTTATTTATTTTTAGAGATGGGAAGGGAAGGAGAAAGAGAGAGAGAGAAACATCAATCTGTGGTTGCCTCTCATGTGGCCCCCACTGGGGTCCTGGCCCACAACCCAGGCATGTGCCCTGTCTGGGAATCGAACCTGTGATGCTTTGGTTCGCAGCCCATGCTCAATCCACTGAGCTACACCAGCCAGGGCGATACCCTAAGTTATCTTCAAGTAAAAGCAACACCCAGACCTCTTCAAAACAACAGTTTCAAACAACAAAGATTTAGTTTTTACTCACACTTTGTTGGGAAAGTTGTGTGTCACAGTAGCAAAAACGACAGTAATCTGGTTTAACACTGTCAAATGCTTTCACCTGGAAAATATAGTTGTTACTTTTACTCACATTCCATGGGCCAAAGAAACTCACATAGCTATGCCACAGTATCTTCAAAAAGTGTGACCCTTCCATTCACCTGGGAGCAGAGAACCGACCTTTATAAGAACAGTGGACCTCTAACACAATAGGGTAAGGCAAATGGGCTAGGGGACAAACGAACCCCTGAATTTCCCACCTATAAAATCACACTTATTGAAATAAGCAGATGATAACTCAAGCATTTCATTTATGTAAAATAGTTTCTTATGTAATGAGTTCAATTCTGTCTTTTATTAATGCTTAAAATTAGACACATGTTACTGATCCTTGAGTATAAGTAATGGTCTAGCTGAAATAGTTAAAATTTATAATGTTCTCTTTTTTAAATAATGTAATCTTTATTGTATTTTTTCCATTACCATTAGTCCCCTTATAGTATAGTATAGTCCCCTTATAGTTTAGTCTCCTCCTACCCCCAGCAATTACCACACTGTCGTTCATGTCAATGAGTCCTTTTGCCTTTTTGCTGAATCCCTCCAACCCCTCACTTCTCCCCCACTAGCTGTCATTTGCTCTCCATTTACAAATCCATCCCTGTTTTCCTTGTTAGTTCAGTTTGTTCATTAGCTTCCACATGAGTGAAATCATATGATATTTTCCTTTTTCTAACTGGCTTATTTCACTTACCATATTGTTCTCTAGGTCCATCCATGCTGTTGCAAAGGGTAAAACTTTCCTCTTTTTTATGGCTGAGTAGTATTCTATTGTGTAAATGCCCCATCTGATAAGGGGTTAATATCCAAAATTTATAAAGAACTTAACAAAATTCAACACCAAAACCACAAACAACACAATTAAAAAATGATCAAAAGACCTGAGTAGACACTTCTCCAAAGAGGACATACAGATGGCCAATAAACATATGAAGAGATGCACAACATCACTAATCTTCAGAGAGATGAAAATTGAAACCACAATGAGATATCATTTCACACCTGTCACAATGGCTGTCATCAATAAATCAACAAACAAGTGCTGGCAAGGATGTGGAGAAAGGGGAACACTTTTGCACTATTGGTGGGAATGCAGATTGGTGCAGCTGCTGTGGAAAGCAATATAAGGTACCTCAAAATATTAAAGGTGGATCTGTCTTTTGACCCAGCTATCCCACTTCTGGGAATATATCAGAAGGAACCCAAAACAGTAATTCGAAAGAACATAAAATCACACCTATGTTCACTGCAGCATTATTTACAACAATTGCTAAGATATGGAAGCAGCCGAAGTGTCCATCAGTAGATGAGTGGATAATGTTCTTTTCATTCAATATTTTAATTTATTTTCCATTAAATTTCACTGAGATGATCTATACATTTATTTTATACAACTGATCATTATTCACAGATTCTGCATTTCCAAATATGCCTGTTTGCTAAAATGCATTTGTAAACCCCAAATCAATATTCAGTCCTTGCTATGTTTTTTGCAGTCATTCACAGACATGTACAGAGCAGCCCAAAATTTGAGTCCCCGATGCTCATGTTCTCAGCAATGATTGTTTCACCTTTCGTACTGTAAGAAGTGTTCTTTTTTGTGGTTTACTGAGTGCTGTACATTTCATATTTTTGTTGGTGATTTCACTGAAATAGTTCATAATGCTGAAGTGCTGTCTAATGCTCAAAAGCACAGGAGGCTGTGATGTGTCTTATGAAGAAAATACATGTGTTAGATAAACCTTGTTCAGGCATGAGTTATAATGAGTTTAATGTTAATAAATCAATGATAACTATTAAATAAAGTGTCTTTATACAGAAACACGCCTAAAACAAGGCTATGATTAACATGTAATCTTGCTTTATATGTGTTTCTGTTTAGAGATGAGATGTTAGCAAACATGATGTGACCAGTGGCTCACAGGAACCTAATCTTTCATTTCCTCTAGGAGCCATGGCTCAGCATTCATTAATTCAGTGCTTACGGTAACTTTACAGACCATAACTACTCTAAATAATGAGATGGGAATTTAAATAGAACCCTTGAAACAGAACAGAATTTTTTTGGTACCTGAAAAAAATAAGTTCAGTATCTGAAGACCAATGGGAAACTCTGTGTCATTTAAAAGCAAAAAGAAACCATAATTTTTAAACTGACCTGGGAAAGCTTCATTCTCTGTAGATAATGTGTTAGTGCTGTGAAAGAGCTACCTTGCACAATGTTAAAAACAAAACTTCTGTGTTTGAAATTTTGAAAGCTAGACACCATCTAAAAAAATGTGTGGGCTTTCTGCTTTTAAGTGTAGGTTACAGTGTGTGGTTCTTTACCATCTCAAATAAAGTAATGTCAATAATGTAAAGTAATGCTTTTGTATTACACCAAGGATGACAATTTTTTCTTGTCATCGCCTTAAATAATGGAATGGCTTTTAGGGAGGAGGCCTTGTTACACTGTCAGCACATTTCCTTTTTGGTACTTTTTGACAAAATTATTGTATAACAGACCACAATTTATTCTGCTTATACTTGGGCAATTAACTAAATCTTTAAATGTAACAGAAACACCAATTTTTGCTGGTGTTTCTGTAACAGAAACACCAATTTTAAACACCAACATAAAGCTGGTGTGTTAGGGATGACTGTCTCCAAATTCTTTTCAGCTAGCTAGGCAGTGTCATGTGTTTTCAGACAGATACATCCAAGTAATTGCAGCACTTTAAAATTTGGTGAATGGCAGTCCTCCATGGTTACATCAGGAAAGGTGTTAGGCAGTGTAGCTGTTTGTTATTTCATTTACCAACAGGTTTACAGAGTCCTCTTTTTCTTCATTTTATACTCAGAAAAGAACATTTCCATCCCTTTCATGGTTAGTAAAACATTCCCACTTTCTTCCTTTCTAGACTATATTTTTAACCATGGGAGGATTGGTGATATGATATGCCAATTATTTGTGACTTAAGACATGGAATCTCTCTCTCTCTTATCTATCTGTCTATCTATCTATCTATCTATCTATCTATCTATCTATCTATCTATCTATCATCTATCATCATCTATCTAGTGTCTGTCTATTTACTGTGTCTATATGAATTCTTTGACTGAGAACCTGGATAGAGAACCTTGTTGCTCATCAGCCTCTGGCTCCTGGTGGACTTGTGCTATGTTGGTAGTCAATGCAGAGACAGTCAGATTTGGGGGATGATCACACAAGAGGAGTCAAGTAGCTTCTATATCAAAATCCTATGGCAGGACAAAGAAGGTGGACCATTGGTAACCATCTGGGATACCAGTTGCTAATTTGTGAATTTGGTGGTACCTTCCTACTTATTACTTTAAAATATAGTAATTATTAATTTTAATGTTGATTGTTAGAATGTAATTATTTTTCTCTGTTTTCACTAGAAATGTCAATTAAACATTAGTACATAGATTCTGACATAATATATACCAACAAATATGTAAGTTTTCAGTGCTTAAAAAAAGGAGGGGGTGCCTGAACAGGGATAATACCAAGATTTTTAATAGAGTTGTGCTGAAGTGATTTTTTTTTTTGATTCCAGTAGTAATAAACCTAGTCTGTGAAAGTCTGTTTATCCTGAGAGGACTAATTGGTGGAAAAAAGGGAAAAAGATTAGTGCTGGTATGCCCTGGCAATAGAACAAAAAAGGAAATATGTAGAAAAGCCCGATGAACCTATGCTTCCTTACATGGAGAGCTTAGAAACAGGTCTAGAAGATGTGGTAAGGATGGAGAGATTAGGGTTCCTAAATGGGCTTCAGGGCACATGAAGAATCCAAGACACCTGCTTACTTACCAACCACTAGAAAGGATATGGAAACCTTTTAAAATATTGGTATTTTCTAATAAGTTTCTATGAGCAATCTATAGATAAAAAGATCTGTTGATGTTATTATCAGCTCATGTAACTACATTGTAGACCCTCTTTTAATAATCTTTTCCCTTACTCTGCAAACAGTCATTCAGGCTCATAGAGCAAGTATCTATGTGGGTGTTACAACTATGAAAGAATCTCAAAGAGGAAGAATTGTGTAGTGGTAGGTGAAGGGTGTGGATTTGGTATAAACTGGAGCCAGGTTCTGGCTCTGTCACTTACAATTTACTCTTTGAATGTCATATTCCTTGTTGTTAAAATGGGACTACAATGCCTACTTCCCATTATTGTGAAGATTAAAGTATTTAAAATAGAGCAGGCACTCAATTGAAGATTGCAATTATTATTATTTACTTTATCTGTGTCCGTCATATCAAAACCGAGATTCTCACCCATTAGTATTCAAAAGTCAGGAGTGTAATTCAGAATCTTCTGGAGGGGAACCAGGCATTTGTATTTTGTTTCTGGAGGTTCTGATGTACCAAAGGCTGAGAATACTGTGACTGGGTGAGATCTCCTGGGCCACACCCTGCTGTGGAGGTACTAGCCACTGGGAGGCCCTGGGGATGATACAGTGGGTCGGGGGAGCACCCTTATGTCCATGGGCTGTTCTGCAGTCCTGAAAGTAGAAAGAAATCCATGTTCTCTCTACAAAACAGACCCCTCAAATACACAATAATATTGCTCTTTAGGTGTCTAAAGCCTTTCCTTAATGTTTACCTTAAACTTATATCATCTGTCTTCATCTGTCCCAATATTTAATCCCTCAGGACTTTTGGGGTTATCCCATTAAGCCAGTTTGGCAGAGTAACTGAATCTAAAATTTCTGAAAATGGACTCTTAGAATTTAATGCCTTTTCCTTATGGAAGGCATTGTATCTTACATAATTCATACCTATGAGTGATGGTTTGAATCCTCATTTACAAATGCCAACACTGTCACCCATCCTCCAAAAGCTTTCGTCTCTCTTACTTAGACAAAAATAAATTAAGATTGGTGCAATGCCAGAGGGAATAGAAAGGAGGGGGTAGAGTCATGACCTGTTTATAAGGAATTCATGGTCCAATTGACAGCAATTCAATCAGAGGGAGAGTGAGTATTGAGGTCAACAGTCAAATTTCAAGATGAACCTATAGGTTGGATGTAGTGGCTACAAAATATGGTATAGTTTTAGTCTACATTCCTATATCCCCACCTGCCCTACCCAAATGTTCTTCTGTCCTCACTGATGAATGCAGTGCATGCCAAAAAGGATGAAGTTTCTTTCACAGACCTGCATTGTCTTTCCAGTACTCTTCCTGGTTGGACATGATAGTCTCAGACGTGCACAATGTCCATGTACTTCAAAGAGTCCAACAGATGAAATATTTCAGTTCCATCCATTTGGCTCCACTAGTAAGACTAAAGACTAGAGCCACAATCGAACTGTCTGTTTTTCAGCTGGTTAATTTGTGCAAGTGTACCAGAAGGGAAAAGCTATTGCTAGTATTAAAAAATCATTGCTATGTTACTGTAGAAGCTCATTCTCAAATATAGAGCTTTCAATCAAGGAAAGCCAATTTATGAAGTCTGTGTCTCCATGTAGACTTCACAACCTTAACTGAGCAATAAAATAGTACTTGAGCTTTTATTTCTACTCTGTTACAGTTGCAAAAGAAAACATAATTTTCAGAAATAAGCACAGATATGAAATCTACATACTTAGCAAACATTTGTAAAAAGTTGTAAATAGTAACATACTCTGCCAAACCTCTGCACTTTATATTTTCCCCTCTAACTCATTTTTCCCCAGAATAGAACACTTAGAAGGTCAGATGTATAAGAATTTACATATTGAATACATCTACCAAGTTGCTGTAGTGCCTCCTTTTGTCTCGAACAAATGCTAATGGTATTGACATTCAGTTGGTGTGACTTTCCTTTTCTTAGTGTTATCTTCTTCTCTTGTCAATTTGCTGTGTTATCTCATTATATTCATGGCTTGAAAAAGGAACCTGGTTCTCAAGATTGAAGTGTTTTATTGATTTTAAAAGATGAGGTAATTCACTGTCTGACATAATTAAGCCTCCAAAGAGCAAAACTCTCAACTATGCTTTTCTTGTGAGATAATCCAAAATGGAACTATCAAAATTCTGGCCCTTAGCAATTTCAAAATTATTTATTCATATCAAAATCTAATCCTTAAATTCATTTTGCATAATTCTCATCACCTATCTCCTCAAGCAGCAGTAAGATTCTTCCGTTTGTGTAACACTGGTAAATACTGCTAATTATCCTTATAATGCCATCTAAATGCGATTCATTTCTCATTGTATCTCCTACTGTATGATTTATGTCAGGAGCTTTGTATATATTACATATCACCTTAGAGGTTATGCCCTGGAAATGTAAGGGAGAGCTTTGTGGCAATGAGATACCACCCAACTATAGGATTAACACAGAGTGACGAAACAGTAAAAGGACTTCTACCTATCCTAAATACCCAGAGTGGACCAAATTATCATTTTGTTTCCAGGAACATGAGGATGAATATTTATGGTTAAGACAGGAACCTCTTGAATAGAATGTTGAATCTCTTTATTAATTCTATTTGGAAGAGATCATCAGAGGAGATATGATTAAATTTTCTTTAAGTGATATTAGCCTTCAAATATTGTTTCCACAAGTAGTGCTTTGAGTAGAGAGCTTGATGCTACAGAAGCTAATAAAAATGGCCTTTTGAGCATGTACTACTTGCCAGTAACTATTTTAAGAAATTTACAGGTATTATCTCATTTTATTCTTCCAGAGGATCCTATTAATTATCCTCATTTTGATAAGGAAACTTACAAAGTTAAATTAAATAACTTGCCCAACATCATGTAGGTAAGAAGTGGCAAAACAGTTGAATTTTCTGGAGTGGATCCAACAGTCTTTCTTTCTTGACAACTACAATATTCTGACACATAACAAAATAGCATCCAATTGGAAACAGCAAGGAAGTGTTCATGAAAAAGGCTTGTTTGGGTTATAAGCAAAGATGAATACAATTCTGACAGGAGGACGTGGCAGGGTAAAAATAGTGCCATTTTGAGCAAATGAAATCGTGTGGGAAATACAAGAAAATGGAAAGACATACAGCATATTTAGGCAGAAAATGAAAAATGTGTGTGTGTGAGAGAGAGGAGAGAGAGAGAGGAGAGAGAGGAGAGAGAGGAGAGAGAGAGAGGGAGAGAGAATGAATTTTATAAAACAAAACACTAAAACAGATTCTATAAGGAGCTAGAGCTAGAGATTGAAAGCAATTAGAGAACATCATCATTATCATAAACTTGGAATTGTAGAGCTGTAGAGCCTATTGTAGGACGGCATGCATGACGTGGGTTTTCTCACACTGGTCACCCTAGCATTTGAACTCTGGTTTACTGTTCAGACTGAACACCCTAAACCCTCTCCTATCTGGGAGAGAATTCTTAAAGATTATGTTGCTGCCTTTCTCTACTCATACTAACATATGTTAGAAGGTAGCTCAGGCCAGGAGGAAGAACCCATAACCAGCTGTTTCATAGCTGTAATTACAACTTAATAAATGAATCATTTCCTTTGGCTGGCACTACTTGGGGTCTGGGCATAGCAATCTGTGGGCAGTTCAGAAAACACTTCCCTGTCTGATGATGCTTTAACATGGAGGTTTGAGAAATCAGACATATAGCAAAACTGGCCCTGTATATAAATGCAAGTTTAGCAACTTATGGTGAGCTCATATGAGAAAGAAAAAATCATCAAGTCCTTGGTAATGTAATTGGCTTGACTTATTGGTTGTAGCTTGGAATATGAAAATCAAACTATAAAATATAATCTGCTGTACAGTGTGTTAATTAACCAGCTGGGCCAGCTTTTATAAACTTAATTTTACAGATTTCCTTGAGGACCTAATCTAGCTTGGTGACTCAGAGCTCTGTTTTCCTGCTAGGTCTTAATAGTCATGACTCCTGTTTTCGTTTCTTTCTTTTTCTTTTTTTTCCCCCCGTTGAATGTCAGAGATCTCATCCTTGTCTCTTTGGTTAGATGATATATTTTTCACATAGAAATTTCTTTGTGGATATCAGTCATAGATTGAATGTGGCAGGTGGGGGTGGGTAGGGTGGGAGACAGTACTGGGGAAAAATAGGGACAACTGTAATTGAACAAAATAAAAATAATAAAAATTAAAAAAATTAAAGTGCTGTTCAGGCCCTAAAAACAGTAGACATTATGTTATAAAACTCCAGAGTTTTCTACTTCTACCTGCATAGCTTTTTCTCTTTTGTGACTGATACTCATATTTCAGAGTAATGAATCATGTTTTAGAAAACCATCCCAGGGTGAAATAGAGGAGAAAGAAACACAGCAACAAGGGCTGGAATGTGGGCTCAGTAGAAAGGCAAAGATGAAGAGGGAAATCAATTAGCTGCCAACTTTTTCACAATTAGAGCAGTGGGGAGTGTACAAAGGGGGAACAGATAGCAAAAATCAGTTCTCTTTCAAGCTTTGAGATTGCAAACCAATCCAGCTAAAGAGATAAGTAGAACAATACAAATAATAAAAAGTCTTAAAATAAATTTTTGTGATAAAGATAATATACATTTGATGTAGAAAATTTATATCTTGGGAGATGTGTTTGTTCAGATTTTTTGTCCATTTTTCAATTGGATTGCTTATAAACTATAAAGGAAGAAAATAACATCGGATCACCATTATGAATACTTCAATGTATTTCCTTTGTCTTTTCCTACTCAAAATTTTTTCAGTTTACTTCTTTTACCCAGCATTATACCATAAATGTTTCCTTAAGTCAATATAAATCTGAAAACAACCTCTGCATAGCTTTTATTGATGTTTTTCCCATCAACAAAATTTATACACATAGAAAAATTTAGAGAATAAAGGCAATTAGAAGCTACTAATGCTATGGCTATATGAGTATAAATTTATACTAATGTACACCAGTATGTGATCATATTATGGTTACTTAGCAGTATGCTTTTTATTGCTTAGAAATGCATTATAATTATTTTTATGTACACACATAGAAAAACATACAGGTAGGTGTATATATATATATATATATTAATAAATACATAGTATTTCATTATATGGGTATTCTGTAATTGATTTAATCAGTCCTTTTGTGTTGGAGTTTCAGTTGCTTCCAAATGTTTACTTTTATATCTAGGAGAGGGGACCCAAAAAACCCAAAACTTACTTATAAAAAATTGTGTATTTATTCTTATTTTTTCAACTTCAGTCACCTTCAAAGTACTCTTCATTTGATGCAATACCCCTATCAAGATATTTTTCCACTACTCAAAACAGTTTTTAAACTTGTCAATTTTGATGCCTTTTAGTACTTCTGCCACTTTTTGTTTCACATCTTCCACATTGGCAAAACGTTTCCCTTTGATAACTTTTTTCATCCACGGAAGCAAAAAAAATTCACTCGGGGGCAAGATCAGATGAATAGTGAGGGTGGGGCATGGGCGTTATGCCGGTTTTTTCCAAAACTGCTGAACACTCAGAGCAGTGTGGGCAGGTGCATTTATAAATTACCCTTCATGAAAGGGACAAACATGTTGAAAGACTCTTAAAAAAATTCACTGAAGCCAAATGTAGCCTCTCACAACAATGCCAGCTGGTACACTGATACATATGGGTTCCTATAACACTCAGTGGGGTAAGCCTGTACTACACAGGACCCAGACTCCAGAAGATAATTCTGTTTTCTTTCTGGCCACCCCCCCCTTGTAATGTTGCAATAAAAATCCCTTGAAATATTTGTCATTTCTTAGTTATTTTTTTAAAAAGCATTTTTGGAATCCATAAGTTTATATCAATTAACAGAATTTGTGCCAACTCACGCTGCATAGCACAGTAATGGGATGATTTTTAAAAGCATATCCAACTTACTAGGCAGACATTGTCTTCTTGCTTTAAGTTTTATTCATTTCATATTAATGAGATTTGGTAATTTTCATATAGTTATTGCATATTAATATATTAGTGCTTATTTTATAAATAGTCTATTTTTATTTTCTTATTTTTATATGGAGGACAAGTCACTTTAAATTAATTAATTTTAATATAATTTTAATTTTAATTTTAATTAAATTTAATTTAATTTTAATATAATAATTAAAATAATATAATAAATTAACATTTAAACTTATAATTATTTTTATTGGCTATATAATATCATATATATTTAGCATAGTGCAGAAAGGGACTTTTCCTGTTGCTTCCAAATTTTAGTTAAAGTCTCAAACCTGAGTGTTATGGCAAAAAGCACTATTTTTTAACTTCAGGATCTGAGTTTTTCAGAGGTTCATCACCAACAACAGTCAGAGATTCAGTTTTGATTTATTAAGAGAGAATACTTTGAAATGGGCTTGCAAACAGTAGAGAGAACTACATTGTTTCTCCTCGCCTTTCAGTCTTCCAGCAGAATACCAAGGTAATACCAAGAGAGGGCTTCGCAGCATCCTTGGAGTTGGAAGGAAAACAGATAATGGAAAAATCTGGAAGTAGGAAACTGGCTGGCACAGACTACAAAGGTAGAGTCAATAAAGAGGATAGTGAGAGAGGGTGGCAGTAAGCTAGATTTTGGCAAGCTCATTTGGAATGTTTCTCTAGAGCCAGATGGCAGCTGGCCATAAGTTATCTTGTGAGGACCTTTCAGGTTGGCAATTCTCTTTTCCAGTTGTGCAGGCCCCAAATCTTGGGGTCATTGTTGACTTCTTATCTCTTTCATAAACCACAACCAACCAGCGAAACCTGTCAGCTCTAGAACCCAACTGCATCCTCCAAGGTCACCACTGTAGTCCAAGGTGCTGTCTCCTCTACCTGTAAATGGATTCTTGTTGTGTGTTTGCCTCTCCCCACTTCCTCTGTGAGTTTCAACATAGCACTTAGAGCGGTTCTTTTAATATTTAACTTGGATTACCTTTCGGCTTTGTTCGCAATCTTATTTCCAATGGACTTCTTGTTTTACTCAGAGTAAAAGCTAAAGTTTTAAAAGTATCCTGTAAGGTCTAAGTCATCTCCCTCCCTATTTACTTCCTTTTGAGCTCATTTCCTACCATGTTTCCTATTCTCATTGTGCTAGCCACATAGGACTTCCTACTGTTCTCAGAAAGACTTTCCCTGGTCATCCTTTATATATTAGCATGTCCTTCAGTTACCCTATATTTCTGAATTCCATTTTATTTTACTTTCAGGCACTTATCATCCATCATGTGGCATAATTTTACATTCTTTTTAGTTATAGTCCACCACTAGAGCGTAAGCTCTTGGAAGGCAGTGAATTTGTCTTGTTTTCTGTACTTACCACCACAGCCTACTATAGAACAAGACATAGAGAAGGTACTAAATAAGTTGTTGAATAAATGATAAATGAACTCTGATTCAGAAGTAATGTTTGTACAGTTCAAGGGTGCTTTTTTCCCTTTTCTTGGTTGTGTTATGTTTTAGTCGTTTAAGATAAATAAATTCCCATTCTCAGGAAAACTATTTATAGTAATTAGTGTAATCATGACTAAAATAACTAGTATATATGTTCCTCTTGGGTAGATGGCAGCTGTATTTATTAACTTGAATTTAATGCTTTAGTTAATATCATACCATGTAACATAATTTTGTACCCCATTATAATACATTATGGCAATTTGACAATGCTTATTTGTAAAGAGGTATTAGTTTCCTATTCTGCTGTAATAAATTACCATTAATATACTTGTCTAAAAATAACACACATTTACTATTTTACAGTTTTGGAGGTCAGATGTCTATCATAGGCTTCACGGGGCTAAAATCATGGCATTTAAAAAAGCTGGTTCTTTCTGGAAGCTTTGGAGTAAAATCTGTTTCCTTACCTTTTAATTTCAAGAGAACTCCTGCCTTCCTGGGTTCTTGGCCCATCATCCCTCTGTCTTTAAAACCAGCAGCATGGCATCTCTGACCCAGCCAGAAAAAATTCTGCACTTTTAAGGATTTGTGTGATTAGATTGGGTTCACCCAGGTAATCTCCCCATCTTAATCTCCTTAACCTTAATCAAATTTGCAAAATTATTTTTGCCATATAAGGTAACATAGTCACAGACTCTAAGGCTTAGAGTATGGATATCTTAGTGAGTGGAAATCTCATTTGGCCTACTGCAAAAGGAAAGAAAACATTGCTATCTTTCATGCTTGTCCCTGCTGACCTCTAAGAATAACATCTTATTTCTCCTTTTCTTTTCAAAACAATTTTCTTAAAAGAATGATCACTATCTGTTCCCTCCATTTTTCATTTCATTCTCACTCTTTGATCTCTTGTAATTAATATAACTTCAAATCCCACCAGTATATTAAAATATTCTCTCCAACCACAACATGGATCACCTAATCACCAAACCTGTTGATCTTTTTCCTGCCATATGTCAGCATGTGTCTGAGAAACTAGTGGGCACTTACACAGCTCCTCTATCAGCCCAGAAGGATGGAGCTCAATGGCAAAGGTCAGAGTATAGGAGCCAGCTTCTGTTCCCTGCCAAATGTAACTTGCATCCTGGCCCCTTAACAACTGACTCTTCCACTCATGTGTGGCTTCCTGATCACTTTCTTCTCCTCCTTGAGTTTGGAATTCTCTAGTGTCCCACTCTGCCTCCTGAAGTTCAGCTTTTCTTGCTTCATGTTGTGTCTCCTACACCCATCCGTCTTTCTAACTGCTTAAATGTAAAAACATTAGCTCCCTGGTCTTCCTATTTTGGACTCCTAAACTAGGTGCTCTTTTCTATGGGGAATAATTTTGAAGATAATAGATTTTCCTAAAGTTACTTAAGTGCCTCCCTTGTTGTGTGGTGACTCTTTTTGTTTGGTGGAGCCCTCATTGAGGGCCTTGGACAAAACCATCGCTGCGAGGTACTGCTCTGAAAATACTTGCAATGGGGTGGATGTGGATGCTTGCCCTGATCCGAGTGAGGGTGACCTCTGGCTGACACAGCTCATCCTTTTCTATTGTCATGTGTTACTGGAGTATGTGCTGAGGTTTATCTTGTTCTTGTTTTTTAAATTGTGATAAAGTATGCATAGGATAATATTTGCCATTCTAATCATTTTTAAAAGTACATTTCAGTAGTGCTAAGGACAGTCATACTGTTATGCAACCAGTCTCCAGAATACTTTTCATCATGATGAACTGAAGCTCTGTACCCATGAAACATGAATCCCCATTTCCCACTCCCTCTGGCCTGTGACAGCCATCATTCTACTTTCTGTTCCTATGAATGTTACAAATCTAGTTGCCTTATAAAAGTGGAATTACACGGGATTTGTCTTTTTGACACTGGCTTATGCTTAACATCCTCAAGATTCATCCATGTTGTAGCATGTCAGAATTTCCTTCATTTTTAAGACTAACTATTGCATTGTATGTATATTCCACATTTTCTTTATTCATTCATCTACTGAGAGATATTTGGGTTGCTTCCCCCTTTTGGATATTGGGAATAATGCTTGCATGAACATGGAGTACATGTATCTCTTGCAGACCCTGCTTTTTTATTCTTTTGTGTGTATACCTAAAGTGGGATTGCTGGGTCATATGGTAATCCTATTTTAAAATGTTTGAGGAACCACCATACTGTTTTGCATAGTGGCTGCATCATTTTGCATTCCTACTAACAATGCACAAGGGTTCCAATTGCTCCATGCCCTTATTAACAGTAAAAATATCTCTATTTTTTAAATTTTGTCACTAGGAACTTTGTCTGCTACTCCCAGAGCCAGCACAAGGATGAAAAGGAGACCAAATTTCTAGTATTCTGCGAACCAACACCTTTGGATTCTATCGTTCCCTTTCTTCATTTATTGAGTACATATGTATTAAATGCTTATATGATAGGCAAGACCTGATGCTGAGAACACAGCAGAATAAACTCATTGCTTTCATGGACTCAGCCCCCCAAGCTTTATTGAAGTATGAATAAAATTGTATATACTTAAGGTTTCCAACAAGGTTTCCATCATATATATATTATATATATATATGTATAGAAGTGATTACCACAATTAAGCTAATTAACATATCTATCACCTCACATAGTTACTATTTTTTGTGGTGAGAACAGGAGATCTACTCTCACCATATTTCAAAAATATAATTATTGTTAACTATGGTACCATGCTGTATATTAGGTCTCCAGAAATTAATTTTTCTTGTAACTGAAATTTTGTACCCCTTCACCAAAATCTCTCTTCCCCACCTCCTGGTACCCAGCATTTTATTCTGTCACTGTGAATTTGACTTATTTTAGATTCCACGTATGAGATCAGGCAGAATTTGTCTTTCTATGTCTGGCTTATTTCACTTAGCACAATGTCCTTCAGATTCATCCATATTGTTGCAAATAGCAATCCTTTCTCTTTTTTTGAGGTTGAATAATCTAGACAATGACTTGCTGATCTTTCCAGTGATGCTATGTAAAGAAACTGTTTGATCAGAAATCATTGAGGATGACATACTGTTCTCCTTGTCCAGCCCTGTTTGGAATTCAGGGCTGGACAAGGAGGACAGTATTATATCCAGTTAAAGGTGGCACCTTAGCACAATGCTCCTCTATCTCTACTTCTCTTTGATGTCTCTTCCTCCGCTGGAGGCCCATAAACATGTCTTCTGCCCCAAATTTTGTCTTGAGTGTCATACTATCCCAATTTAGGAAGTCTAAAATCAACACATGCTTCTGACATTCCTCCCCCCACACCTGTGGAATTATTATGCTTAGTAGGTCTTCAAACTGTAAAGTAAATTTTTAATCTCCTCCCTTTACTCAGCCAGTCACTTAGAGATATTGATTTGACCCATTTGATGCCCTATATTTTGAAGCCCACTATGGAGTACCCCAATGGTCAAACAAAGTTAGGTTTATTTAGTTTGCTGTAGCAAGGGAGAACACACCCTAGGAAAACCTCAGAAGCATTTCACTTTAGGGGGGTTGAGAGGGCTTGTTATTGGATTTGTGCTTATTTGAGATAACTTTGAGGAGGAGTTAGAGAAGTAGAGGCTTGTCCTCCATTGAATGCTATCAAAAGGAAGGCAATGTGATAAGTGAGGTGAGTTAAAGAGAAATAGTGTATGATATCATTTATGTGTGGAATCTAAAAAAGCTAAGCTCATAGAAACAGAATGGTGGTTATTAGGGGCAGGGGGCTGGGAAAATGGGGAGATGTTTATGGGTACAAATGCAACTAAAAGATGAATACATTTGGGAGATCTAATGCACCAAATACTGATTATAGTCAACAACATTGTATTATAAACTTCAAAGTTGATAAAAGACTAGATATTGTTTTCACCACAAAAAAGAAATGCTAATTATGTGACATGATAGAGACATTGACTAATACCCTGGTGATAATCATATTATAATATATAAACATATCAAATAACATGTGCATCTGAAAGTTAAATAATGGTTATATGTCATTTAAAAAAGGGTGCAGGGGAATTAAGTGATTCCAATTTTTAATTGTGTTTAATCTAAAGGGGATTAAACACAATTAAATAATTCCAGAGTTATCTGTGGTAAAGAAATGGCAATCACTCATAGCAAGGTGAGGGGAATGGCTATTCTGTGGTCAGAGTGGCCTAGCCTGCGTCTTGCTCTGAACATGGTGATGCAGTAGCCTGAGAATTTTCTATTTTCTGTTGTGAACATCACAGTTTTCTTTTTATTTTCTCAAATTTATTTATTTCTGTCTCTTCCTTCATCTTCCATCTGCATGTGAACTTATTCCCTCAGTCAGGACAATTGGAGTAGCTACCTCACTTTCCACCCTGCCTCTCTTGCTCCTCCTGCTCCCTCTGTCCTTCACACCATTGCTGAGTCAATGAACACTTCTTGGACCTTGTTACTTTTCTGCTGAAAATACCTCAAGACATTTTTCTTGTTTTCAAAAGAGTCTACTCTCTTTATTCTGGTATTCAAGGAGGAGGTACACACTCTATTATTGCCAATCCACTACTTCCAGGCCTCCTTTTTTCATTTTTGTATTAGTTTTTAATTAGAATATATTATTTGCATTCTTTTGTTTATGTTGTAGATTTCATGACAGGCTTTAAAAAAATATATATTCTTAGGCCTTAGAACAGACATACTGAGTATGAATGTTGAAGTAGGGGTGTGGCTAAAAGTATCATTTTCTTAGGGAGATTGTGATGTAGATTGTTAATGGACCACATTTTGAAGAACATTGTTTTATGGCTGTGTTCATGCTTCCTCTTTCTGGAAGACCCTCCAGTTATCTGAGTTGACCACCCTTTCAACCTGAGTTGATAAATGGAATCTGTCCCTAATTGCACACATTTAGAGTCACTCTAAGTGTGAACTTTTACAACAAGGGTGTCAGACTCATTTTCACTGAGCGCCACATCAGCCTAATGGTTGCCTTCAAAGGGCCAAATGTAATTTTAGGACTGTATAAATGAACCTACTTGTTAACTACGGGCAAGGAGCTTGGCATTGCCACTGGGTAGAAACAAGGTGCCAGGCCAGATAAAACAAGGTGGAGGGCTGGATTCAACTTGCAGGCCTTGTGTTTACCACCTGTGTTTTAGATCATGCATTGCATGTGCAATATCATTCCTTTGCTATTTTATCCATTAGAGTTTATGTTGTTTCTAAAGGTAGGGACCTTGCTTAGACTTCTTCCCATCTCCTTTAACATCAAGATCAGGCTGTTATAAATTGTAGTAAGTATTTAGTGAATAGTTAATTCTCAAAGGAAAATAATACAATCCACTGATATTAAATTTGGATATAAAAATAATTTTAAATCAGTCAAATAGATTTTCACCAATACCAATCTCCACTGCAAATTATTAAGTTCAATGCTCACATTTGTTCAACTGCAATGCTAAGTTCACTATTATAAATTTTAAAAAATTAGGCATATAAAATGGTTTTCCTTTACTCTTAAAGGAGGGCATGATAATCTAAAGACATTTGCTTTTGAGGCAATTCCCTTTCTTTTAAACATAAATTTACTCTACTACTGAACAAGGTAATATATTAATGTAATCATTTATAAGCCTCATTTCTTATTTCCATGTCTTTGAATCTACAACAAAATTACCTTACATCTGCTACCAGTATACTTTTATTAATATTCTTTATTTTGAAGAAAATACATAAAACTTTCACTGTGGTCATGAATGTTTTTGCTCTAGATTGTCCCTGGGTCCTTGGGTATCAGTGAGGCTATAGAACTGGTTCTCCCTGAGGGTATGAGAGGTAGTTCATTGTATTACTCTGCAGTTCTGATTGCCCAACTTCCGATGATCAGGGGCTTTGTGTTTACTATGTCATTCATGAACATCTCTTGCACTCTGTTTTCTAAGGTTCAAAGGACTGAAGATGTATGATGCCAACAATGTACATTTGTTACCTGTCTTGCACATTTATACTGGGATGCTCAAAACACAGAACACTGAAGGAGCCCTGTTGGTCTTTGTTAATAAGCTTAGCCCTGAACTCTATTGTGTTTCTGTTGGTTTTGAGAGTAGATTTCTCCAACAGTCTTTTTCCATAGAGAGTAAATATGCTGCCTATTACCTACTGTCAAGAGGTGCAGAGGAGACAGCCAATCTTCAGCATAACTGGAAGGAGCACATTCACTCTGCTCTCTTTAATATGGTGTGCTTGCATAAAAGCTCAGTGCACCAGGTTATTATTGAACCTAAGACCTCCTTCTTTCTCTTCATTGATTATCTATAAAGTGTATGATGAATACATGAGAGGAGAAAACATTTAAAGAAATATTTGTTTCCATGACTAAATAGTGTGTGCATGATTAAATCTGTGACCTTTTGATGACCAGATTAAACATCTAGTACAAGCAAACAGAGGGACCTTTGCATTTTGGAGGTAAATTTGTGAGAACAGAGGGAAAAGAGGTATCAATGAAGCATGAAAAACATTTTCAACCTTAGTAGGGTCAAAGGTCTGAGAAAAGTCTAATAAAATGTTGAGTGTCGTAGGGGACACCACAGATGATCTGTTCTGTGATTCACAACTTTGGCTGCACATTTAAGTTATGTTGGCATTGTTCATATTGAGTTATTGAATATAACATGTACAAACCATGAGTGTTTAGCTCAATTAATTTTTACAAGGTGAATGTAGTATATTCATGTAACCACTACCAGATTGGGAAATAGAACAATCTTAGCTATTAGAAGCCCCTGTGTTCTTCCTAGTCATTATTTTCCTATAGAAGTACCCATTGTCCTGACTTTAAATACTTTAAAATTCTTTTTCTTATTTTTGAAATTTACCTTTATGAAATAATATATCATGTTCTCTGTATCTTTCTGTTTTTCTCAATATTATGTTTGTGAGAATCTGTAAGAAGCAGTAAAAATTTCATTTTCATTGTTGTCTAATACTCCATTTATGAATATGACATTTATTTACCTGTTTTACTATTGGTGGAAATTTGGGTTGATTATAGCTTTTGGCTATTGCAAATAGTGCTTAAATAAATATTACTTTATGATTATTTTGGTGAACACTTGTAATCATTTTGTTGGGTGTATATCCAGGAATAGAATTGCTTGACCATGGGATATCTATGTGTTCAGTTTAGTATAAACAACTGCTCATTTCCAAAGTAGTCATATAGATTTACACTTGATTTCTAGTTACTCCCCATTCTTACCCATCTAGGGACTTAAAAAAGTGCCAATACCCGACATCCACCTGTACTCTATCCCAGAACAATGAGATCAGAAATTTTGGGATTGGACCCAAGATCCGATATTTTAAAAATCTTCCAGATGGCACTAATGTGCACCCAAGAAGAGAACCACAGATCAGCACTATTAAGGTGAGTTAACTGGGACATGAAGAGTTACCCAAGCCACCTAGACAGTGAGGGGCCAGGGCTAGATACCAAGTCTCCTTACCCTGCCCTGGGCATTCTCTTCATAGCCAGTCTAATCTAGAGGTACTTCTTCATTACTCTATGCCCATCCTTGAAAATGAACTTTGACTTAGCCTCTATATTCAGAAAAGTCTGTTGTTAATATAGCAGGTTTTCAGGCTCTGTGAGATAGATAGAGCAAGTGTGCAAGACCAGCAAAATGAAAATGTGAGCTCCTTTTTCATAAATGAATAACAATTTCAAGACTGTGACACCAAAGCATCAAACCAACCATGGGGCCCTTCACAGAGTGGGATTGCATTCCCAGGAAGCTGGCCCTATGTTATCATTTACAAGTTACAGATAAAAAAAGTAAGGCTCACTGACTTTTAAGTCATTCAGTTATGAATACGGTCTGGTCTGATGATGCCTGCCTTTTCTTTCTGGCCAAGAAGGTGAGTATGTTCCTCTCTTCCTAGGATTTTCTAAGATAAAATGAATAACAATTATATAGACTAAATATAAAAACCTACATACAGATAGGGAAATTTTTAAAAGAGGAATGGAGGATCATTTTGTAAAAGGAGTAAAGAACGAATTTCAGGAAAATGAGATCCAACCACCCGCTATTGAAACTGCCACCTGGGTTCCATGTCTCAGAGCAGTCTTTTTGGACATCTCTGCTGCATTTTCTGAGACATCTGGCTGATCAACTCTATCTCAGATGTTTGGGTCCTCCAAAGAGGTACCTTTATAAGCCTTGTGTTGGGGGTGGTGGAAACAACAAATGAAAATATCTACTCATTATCCTGGGATGAAATCTAATACCACATGGGGATATGAAGGAACTGGGGACATTAGGCTAGGCACTAATACAAAAGG
Organism: Phyllostomus discolor; assembly: GCF_004126475.2. Lineage (NCBI taxonomy): Eukaryota > Metazoa > Chordata > Mammalia > Chiroptera > Phyllostomidae > Phyllostomus > Phyllostomus discolor. The sequence continues at coordinate 63,598,070 of NC_040905.2, forward strand.
GCATGGAGCTGGAAAAATACTGTAAGAAGTAACTCAATTCTAGGTGTCTTATGACAAAGTAAGAATAATAAAAACCTACCCCTAACATCTCTAATTAATCTATTCCTACCCCACCCACTATCCCCTCAAGTTATTCTTATAAGCCTGTGACTAACTACAGAACTACAAAAACTAGACATAAGTTGTAATCAATGGGCAATGTTAAAAGACATCTAATAATGGGGGTAATTATTGTTCATTTCTATGAATTATAAAGCTTCCTTTGCCTCCTTTTGGTTGTTTCAGCATACATGTGAATGTCAAGAAATAATATGTAACTAATAATTTTTTCTTAAAATGGACTGTTTCTTTTTATGAAAGGCTTCAGGTAAAGTAGTTTGGTGCCCCAAGACACACAAGACCATTTCTGGCTTGTGCTACTCTCCCACACTCTGACTCTTCCAGCCTGTCCATCCCACAAGAGGAAGGGCTCCGGAGTCAGAGCTCAAGGCTTGATTCAAGTTATCGGATATTTAAGTTAGAGGTCTCTGACCCTTAAAAAAAGTCACTTAACTTCCTTTACCTTCATTTTCCCCATCATATAGTGGGGATGATATAGGCTAAATTGTACCCACTACCTCAACTTCATATGTTGAGATCCTTACCCATAATGTTTCAGAAGGTAAGCTATGTTTGGAAATAGGGACTTTAAAGAGATAATTCAGTTTAAATGAGGGTTATAATCCATTGTGACTGGTGTCATTATAAAAAGGGATCAGGCCATAGGGACACACAAAGCAAAGACCATGTGAAGACAGAGGGAGAAGAGAACTAACTCTAAGCCAAAGAAAAAGGCCAGAAGAAATAAGTCTGCTGACACCTTGATAACTGACTTCTAGCCTCCTGAACTGTGAGGAAGTGCATTTCTGTTGTTTAACCCATCCAGTCTGTAGTACTTTGTTATGGCAGCCATAGCCAACAGATACAGGGGATAATACAGTAACACTGACTTCATCGATTGTTTTGTGGAATAAATGGAATTGGTATATTGGCTAATTTTAAAGTGTAGAGTGGATGTTAGTGACTGTGATAGCCACTGGCTATTACTTTACTATCTATAGCCCACTGCCTGTGGGCTCTCTTCACCTGCATCCCACTTGCCATTTTTGCCTTTAACATAGAGCTTGGCTCCTAAAGAAAAGATGATTTAATTAAAAAATGTAAGAGGTAATACAGCAACATTAGGTATTTCTCCCATCAAGTTGCCAAACATATTTGTATTTTAAATCTAAATAAGAAGCCTCAAGTGTTCCCTTGTTGAGAGGTCACATTCAAAACCAATATCCAGATGTAAATGCAATCCCAGGTCCAGTGAGCCTTCTCTGATTTGCATCTGTTCCTGCCTACTCCCCACTCTTGTCATTCACACTGAAGCAGGAATATGAGGAAGAGGACAGATTAATGTTTTCAAGGTGTATTTCTTGGTTGCCTTTTTTTCCTTTTGCCGAAAGATCATTTTTCTTGTTAGCTATTTTTAATAAGATTCCTTGTTTTATTCAATAGACTGTGCTAATATTACCCTGAGAATAGTTAGTATTTATATAGCAGAGTTTCACTAGATGCTCAAAGCACTATATAAATGTTGTCTCATTAAAAACTCATTATATCCCCATGCATTAGGTTGGTGTCTGCTGTGATTTCCCTGATGTGCAGATGGAGAAACAGAGGGTGAGTGACTTTTGGAAGCTCAGAAAAGCACCATATTTCAGATTTAGTGATAAAGCTTCAGTCTGGCTTCCCAGATTTTCACAAACTGAAAGACATTGAGTACACATGCACCAGCTTGTGTTTCAATGAGTAATTAAAACATTATAAACCTCAGGGTTACTATTTTTCTCTGGGGCGTGGGGCCCAGTGTTTCACCTTGGGAGGACTGAGAGCACCTGTAAAGTCTGAAAAGTTGGACTTAGCTATTCTAGCTTTTTCTTGGTTGGGGAACTTGCCATGGATCACTGCTGGTTTATTCAGATCACTTTTGATATTCCCTCTTCATAATTCTTTCATAGCAGTCCCTAAAACAACAAGGTCCCACTACAATGTTCCAATTTACTGATGGTTCTGTTCTGGTCTAGTCAACTGTCTCTTAATGCAAAGGTGTAAAACTGTATCTAATTTTTATTCTTTTAATGCATTGGTCTTTCTTTGTCCTTATTACCCTAACTCTCTTCTGCATTGGTTATTTATGTGGTTGCAAAAACTAATAAACAGGCTTACCAAATTAATTGCTAATAAAAATTGCTTAATAAAATCTATACAGTAAGCAGTATACAATCTTTCAAAATGCCATAGGCAATTGAAAGAAGACCATGCGTGGAGGTGCCGACAGTGTTAAGGTTACTGCTGCCCCCGGAAACTAACTAGCTGATGGAAATGGCAGTGGAGACAGTAATGCAAAAGCAGGCCAAGGCTGAGAAAGAGGCTGGAGGGGACCCAAGGCACTGCAGGTGATTTGGTGCCTGTGGGTCAGGGCTGCATTGAAATCGTGACTGCAGGACTGACAGGTTTTCATTGTGATATTCATCTACCTCTGAAATCTGCTTCCCCCTGAATCAGATAATTCCTACTGCTGAACATCTGCAGTTAGAAAAACAACCATTACTTTTGGGTAGAAGCTTCCTAATAGAGGGTACTTCATTAGAAAAGAAGCAGCAGCAGCCTTCATCTGCGGGGAGGTGGTGGTGGGATACAGCTTGGACTTTAATTCAGCATTGTTGTAGCACAGCATCTTCAGGTGTACTTTGCTTAATTGCTATTGAAAGGCTTTGAGATTTGTCTCACGGAAGGCATTATTTCGAAGTTGTTTGTTCTCTACAACATAAAAATATTTTTCTGTCTGTCTTTTCTATGAATTAAGGAAGACTAATTCTTTTGCCCTGTTATCAGACTCAAGGTTGTAAATGCATCATTTCCTTTCAAAAAGTTTTTTTTAAATAAAAAACCAAGATTAGTAACTCTCTGTTTTGATGATTTTAAAGAAAAGATAGAATAAGAGGGTTTTATCTTCTAATGAATAATATTTCACCTTCTTAAGAGACATACTATAAACAATTTGATAGGGAGAGATTGCAAAGAATATAGACATTTAAATTGAGTTAGTGCTAGCTTTTCATAGAAAAGAGTGAAATCCCATCTGCAGCCAGCTTTTAAAAGACCCAAGTCAGAAACTATACTATTATAATACAACAAAATTTCCACAGAAAATGTAAATATTTTTCTAAATATCAAAAATCATTCCATAGATTTTATGCTAAAGCATGACTATAGTTATTTCTGGAGGTTAAAACATTTTAAAGTCTTAAACATCCCTAGTTAGTCCATTTTCTGGTGCTCATCTACTTTGTTCAATGAGTTTATTTCCTGTCAGTAATAACATCTCTCCCCATAAATAATCTTTTTCCTTTTTGCATGGAAAAATTAATACTGTTCCACCATTGGCAGAAGTGGGGCAGTGACAAGTTTGAGAATAATTCAGGAAGGAGATCTGGTGAGGCATTACTGGCTACTTGAGGGACAAACCTAAAAGAGCAAAGCAGGTGAGGCACTTTGATTGGCTTACCTTTGATTGGGTTGTATGTCTGTCCCATGTTCTGGAGGAGGACACCTATCAAGTGGGGTCTGCTGGGCAAAAGTGCCAGAGAGAGGGGCAAAGGGGTCAGGGTTTGTGAATGTGAAGCATCTTAGTAACCAGTTGTTACTCTCACTGGTGTGCTGGCCTTTCTTAACATCAGAGTGTTCCTATAACCTAATTGCTCATCCTTATATGGCTCTTACTATATGTTAGGCATTATTCTAAGCACATCATATATATTAACTCTTTTAATCTAATGATAAGAATAAATCTTAATTTCTTTTCACTTTACTCATGCTATATACATACACCCATTAGCACACATATGCATAATATGCATATGTATTACACATGTCTACTATGTGTATTGTATATATATGCATATATTTTAGCTCTTGATTTTTTTTTAAAAGCTCAAGGACATTCACATCCCATGTCCTTTCCAGTGCTTTTCTGTGCAACCCCCACAGTGGCAGCTCAAGCAATGCTGCTAACATAGGGACTCACTAGGTGTGTTTACAATGGTGTTAGCATTTTGTGCTTATCGTACAACTGAATTTAAATTTTGAAGGAGGGGATAATTTTTGACACATTTTGCTGTGCCAGGTAGCTCACAGAGATCTGCACAGAGTACATGCTCATCTGTTTGCTGAGGAGTTAGAACCTGACTGGAGTTTAGAAGAGAGTAGAATTGTGGTTGGCAGAGCTCAATGATTATTTATTTCTAAGATTATATTTTATATTTTGCTGTGTCAAATCAAGATCTTTTCTCAAGACTAAAATTTCAATCACAACTGAATTATAAATACATCTATAAACTGGAAAATGAGATTATAGATATAATTAGACATTTATTTAGAGAGTAAAATAGCTGGACTGACTTTTCCTCAAGACATTGGCTTTCTTCATCTTTATGATTTAAAACTAACATTATTGCTTTTATAAAAATATCACTTCCTTTATTTTAAAAAGTGAATTCCACTGAGCTCTGTGTAGTCATTAATGACTCATAGATCAACTGAACAAAAGTGTGGCCAAAAGTGCATATGGACTAGTGTCATCCCTGAGAGCTGAGACACTAACCACCACAGCTGCGTCAAGCAGGGCGGATGCTCAGGGTTTAGGGGTTATTTAACCACCTCTTTTTCTATGTGTCCCAGGCCATGCATTCAAATTAAAAACTAGGAAGTCAGGTCGTTTGTTTCTGGAAGTCAGTGCTTTCCACTACATCATGCCTAAATGTGAATAAAAATGAAGTGAGAATATAGCAGAAATACATAACAATTTCATTGACAATAACAAAATGGCTAAATAATGAGACAGAAGCAAGTTGGTCCTATAAGTCAAATAGAAGCATAAATTAAACCACTGACAGAGACAAGAGTAAAGTTGAAACTCAATGTGAAAGAAGTCAAGAAGAGAGACCATGAAAGTCTACTAAAATACATCATTTAATATTTGATAAAGGAATCCTTAAAACATTTCCTAGAATGGTTTAGTTGGGGTTCAAACTAGGAGAAACAGAAGGATGGAGAAGATAATAGTTGCAATTGACTTGAAGCCAATACCTTCAATCAATGTTTTGGTTTCAACCCTCTAAGACCTCTGTAGAATCCCAATTTGCTGACACCTAGAACAGCAGAGTCCTTGGCAATGAGGCAAAAGACATTCTGTAATATATGGAAAAGAATGTTACTAGTTGAACCTTTTCCTTCTACTTTTGAAAGGTTATCCCACAAGGAGGAATAGGATGAGGACTGACCCCCTCTACCCAATGGTGAACCAGAGGAGTCCTGCGAGGGAAACGGTTTTATCCTCATTCATTATAGCAAAATTCAATAAATGACATGTGAAAGTTAATCTATCTGGAAGTAATTGTATAATATTTTCTTCTAATATTTGCAGATAATTACATTATAATGGAAACAAAAAACAATTAGCATAATTAAAACAGTTTTCCCTTTACCAGCAGGAATAGGGGATAGGAAAAGTATGACAGTTATTCATTGCCTTTCAAAATAAGGCTTTCTCTACTAGTTTTTGTTTTAAAACTTGTGCAGACATTACTTTAATAAACATTTTTTAATATCAAAAGAAATGTAATTTTTCAATATTTTGAGAGAGGCTGCTGGGAGGAAGGACTGTCCTACTAGGAGTAGAGATTAGAATGAAATGTCCTTCAAAGGTCAGGTCAGTAACCTCCAATCTTTTGTTAATGAATGGGAGGTGTTTAATGAAATTAAGGTATGTTTGGTTACTTTCCCAGTGCCTCCACTTTTTTCCTAGAGCTACTTAGAGACTCATCCCTACCAAAAGGGTTTAGCAGAGTAAACATGATGAGTGAAAAAATCTGTAATGTACCCCAAAGCCTCTAAGTGTCTTTTTAGTTACTATTTTAGACCGACTATCTTACCACTCCCTCAATTTCTATAAATAATGCTGGATTTAAATTATTAAACTCCTTAATATTATGCTAAATAAACACAGCTATATAATACATATCTAATAGTCCACTGAATTTTCCTGAAAAGAAAAATTGGCTACTAACTCACTTCTTACTATTTTTTTATTCTACATTATTAGGCACTCTGAGTGTAAGTGCCAGCCCGTATGCCTGAGTTGTAATTCATATGAATGTGTATGCCTATTGACCACCCAGTACACAATAATGTTGTTATCGATCATTCACACTTTCACACCTAGGCAATTATCACTGAAATGATCAGACCTTCTGAAGGCTGAGCCATATGCCACCAACTCATAAATCAAAGCTGGAGCGCAGTGAAAGGTTGAGTGTTCCTGCACTTAGAGATGGGATGCCGGGTTTCTTTTGCGCCATTACTCCTTGTGAATCCTAGGGAGGAATACCTTTACTGTGACTCTTAATTGGCAGTATCCCAAGAAACTCAGCTATCGTTTGACATCACCCGGTTCGTGGAAGGCAATGCGATTCAGACAAAGGAGAAAGCTGACAGCCTCGTTCTGAAGTCATGAATATTTAATACAATGGAGGGTTGCACATGACTAGTAAATAGTGATTTGTCATGCTTAGACTGAATGAATTTTGCATTTATTTTGCTTTTGTCTTTTGAATGTCTGAATTTTAAAAATGATCCTTTAACCTCATAGGCATGCCATTTCTACTGTAAAACCATCTGTATCTTGCTATAGCCAATTAACAGAATTAATAATTCATATTAAAAAATTGCATGTGAATCCTTAATTTTTAATTTCATACTGTAGTTTCCAGGTACATGAGCTGGGGTTATAATTACCAGGACTTCAATTTCCTTACTGTAGGGCCTTTTACAGGTAATTTACCCATTTTGGATCCTTATTTCCTCAGCTCTAAAATGAGGGCTTGGGTCAAATCAGAGTGAATGTCTTATTTGACCAGCACCTCATTTTCAAGGCAGTCCTTAAAAACTTGTAATAATTAGCTTTTTAATGTTTAGTAATCAGATTTTTTTCCTTAATAATAATTCATGTATTTGGGGTTTTTCTGAAAATAAAAAGGACAAGATCTAGTAACACTGGATCCAGTGATTATTTGTAGGTAAGGAGCTGCTAAGCCATGTACATGGGGCAGGGTGGGGGTGGGGGTGTGGGAGGAGAGGGGTGTGCTCCCTGGGTTGCCACAGCCCTGCTGCTCCTTATCAGGTTCCTAACTCTGAGGCTCATGATAGTTGCCTTTTCTGCAGCCCCTGCACTACTATGTTTTCCTACAGCTGACCTGCCTTGCTCATTGATATCCCTTGTTTGGTCCTGTGAACATATTTCTGCAACCTCTGGAATTCTTCAACTCTAAAAATTCTATGATTTCTGACTTTAGTTTTTGAAAAGGGCCAAGAATAATTTACCTATACAGCAAGACATTTTGTTAAGTCATAAGCTGTTTATTTTAAATTACTAAAAGTCACATTGGGTGGTTCCTAGCAACTATACATGAAGGAGGGTGGTATTTTGCTGTCATCGACTGAAGTTGGTTCAGGTCCTAGAGACTCCTGTAGTTTCTCATCCTGCAGACTTCTCCCATATAGTTGCTTACCCCATCAAGCCAGCAAGGAGGGTCTCTACCTCAACTCTGCTAAGATGGGGCCTTATAAAATGTAACCTAGTCACAGGAGAATCATGCTAATACCACTGCATATTCTATAGATTAAAAGCAATTCAGAGATCCCACCTGCACTCAAGGGGAATGGGGCAATTGCACAAAAGTGCTAATACCAGGCAGTGGGAAGCACTGGTGCTCTAAGTTCACCAGCAGAATCATCTAATGCTTGTTGGCTTCCATTCAGTCAGTGGCTTCCATTCCCCATTTGCTGGTCTAAGCATGATATAATATCCACAAGGTAAAACAGTCAATGTCCAGCATGGAGTGATTAATAAATACATGATTTTAAAACTTTTTTTTAAATCTTCTCCTTTCTGGAACAGGAAGACTACCCATGGAGGAAGGATGTTAGAAATCCTGCATATATTATTTGTAAATGCCTTAAAATTACACTGAGTTTCTCATGGTAAATTTTTATAGAAAATGTATTAAACCACCTTTCAAAAAGTAGACATGTCTTACTGTCTTGAACTCCCTACTGCCTAACACGTCTTACTCTGTTCTCATTTCCCATACCTCTGAGGGAAAAAATGACTTCACATTTCAAGTGCTAACACTGATTTCTACAACTCAGGTTACAGTGGAAGAATTGAATTGCAACAACTTGTAAAAGATGCAAGTACATGGAACACGAGGGACTGTGTGTATAGTCCCCACTTAATGTGACTGATACCCAGACTTCATGGGGCTCTAATGAGACCCTGTGATCACTGCAAACACAGCATGTGGCCCTTAATTAGGAGAAAAAAGTGCTTATTACTGTGTCATTAAGACATTCTTATCAGGGAAAAATTGATTATTATTCACACTACGCTGAAAATTATTCACTAAAATTTGTAAATGCCTATCTTAGAGACAAATTTCTATATATTCTGGATTCTCTCAATATATGTATATGTGTAAATAGCGAATTTAAGAATGTTTGTCCATAGATGAGCCACTATTCCTTTATCGTTGAGAATGATACCAGAAAGAGGAGGCAGAGTAAACCCACCCTATATACACCTCAGCCCAGGCCCTTTGCCTGGTCTGTATTGTGAATGGGGAGACAAGGAATTAAATAAAAAAAATTTAAAAAGAAAGAAAATAATATCATCACACGTGCTTAGGTTTTTTCCTATTGCTCAGAGAGAGGAAAATATCATGTTTGTACTTTTTTTAATTCTTATTTTATGGAGCAGACATTTCAATTTGAATTATTTGGTCAAATCTACTTTCAACATACATTCCTGACATCCTGATCTCTTTGATTTTGATGGTGATGCTCATTTTTATCTGAGTCTTAATGTTAAAAAAGAAAAATGATCAACTTTGTATATATTTTCTCTATTTTTGGTCTATCTGCAGGATATTTAGACTTAGTGAATACATGATTTCATCCCCATTTTACACAGAAAAACAAGACTTAGTATGTTAAAGGTTCTGCCTAGTGCCTCTTGGTCACTAGTGCTTGAGATGAATAAAAGGAAGCATGAATATAAATGTGTTGATTATGACTGTGAAGGAGTCAGAAGTCCCTCTTTAATTACCTCAGATATCCCATTTGCACACACATGTGGATATAGTAGGGGAGTATTACAGATTCACATCTTGTGTTTGCAACTGGGGAAATGCTGTATATTAATGAGGCCATACATATGCAGTCCATTCCCAGTCATCTAGGAGCTGACTGCTGAATCTTCTGAGTTTAGGCTTCTCTTCCAATCATTTTATCAGATATAAGACTCCATCAGTGAACTGCTTCAGTTGCAAATATCTTCTTATTTAAAATTCCTCATTAATTTTTGTTGGGCCCACATTGGGAAATAATGAGGTGTCAGTTATCTATTTCAAAATTACCCTCTGAACAGTTTTGCCTCTGTCAGGCAGCAGTGTCAAGTGTACTAGTGAGTTGAATTTGAGTGCATCGTAGATAAGTGTTTCAGGCTACATTTCAAGGACACAATGACCGTCTGTGGAGAGTTTTTCATGCTGAGAGTCATTTTCTTCATGCCAAAAGGGTTTTTAATGGTCAGTTTCTTGCCTGATTCATAACCCGATATGCAATGGCATCAAGGATTTTAAAGGCTGTTGTAATGATGCATAGGAATGAGGGAGAAACAACTGAAAGCCAGCATTTGTAAACTCCCTGTGTCAGTGAGCAGATGATCCAGCAGCTTGGAAGAGGAAAAGAGTCATTTGGGTTGAGCTCAGTTACTGTTCAAAGTGAAAGTGCTCTCTGATCATTCCTTTCCATGGGAGATTTGCTTCCGACAGTAACATCATAATCTGCACACTGCACAACCCCACACTTCAAGTGGGTGGAGTTGAATTGCCGAGTCCTCATTCTGTGGGAGACCCTATGTTGTTCCTATGGAGAAAAAGCTGAGCAAAACACATTTGCTTTTACGAAATTTATAGTCCAGTGGGCCTCCTGTAAACCATTAAATATACAACCTATATAAATTTGTAAAATGTGCTAATTGAGCACTGAGTATAGAACAATTAGATGGCAAAGGCCTATTTTTGGAAGTCAGTTGAGCTGAGATCTAGTGTAGCAAAAAAAGAATGTGAAATCTCAAAGAGAGAGTAGGTCAATATAATAATTATTATAATAACTGTCTTCGGTTGGGTTCCCAAGAAGCTGAACCTGAGCAGTGTGATTTATTGAGAATACTCTCAGAAAAAACCTGAAAGCCTATGAGGGAAGCAGAATAGGGTAGTGGGGAGAAGCCAGGTAATAATGTGGCCTCGCCCTGATCCTGCAGGGAGCTGATGTGTGATTGGCACCACAGAGTTGTCATACTCTCTGTGTGAGGTTCAGGCTTTTTACCCTCTCAGTCAAAATTGGCTGCAGAATGCAGCGTTTGTGGGTGTGATGACTCCTGTTCCCTGAAAGTAGTTTTTCTGGAGAGGCACAGCCCTGAGCTGTTTGCAGCTCATTGTGATAATAGTGGGAGCATGGATGCGTACCTGAGCCTGGTGCAACAAAGACTAATCTTTATTTCATGCTAATGCTTAAGGGTTCAGCACTCTTATAAGCATTTTACATATATAGATGTGTAAATTCTATGAGGTAGGTAATATTTCTCCATTTGAAATTTAAGAAAACTGAAGCGCAAATTAGGTGAACTAATTAACGTTATACATCAGGGAAGTGGCAGGGCTGCAAATAGGACTCACATGTCTGATTTGAAGTAGAGAGTAACTACCCTATTTCTCTACTACATGGCTGTAGTGACCATTGTAATTTCAAAAGTAGATAAGGAGCAATGATATTGGTTATAATTTGTTTATTTCTCCACAGAAATAATTGTCTGTGAACCAGAATTAACTGTGTCTCCCAGGAAAACACCTTCCCGTGCCTGGGTAGCAGTAGCAGCTGTTAGACATTAAGTCCTTTCCGGTGTTGTGGGAAAGACTGCATTCTTCACCTCTCCTAACACCAGCTTCTCTGTCCAGGCTGGCCGTGCTTCCCCTCACTTTCTTTACTCCAGACACATGTTTGTTTTGTGATTGCATGAGAGCTGCCACAGGATCTTTGTGCATGCAGCTCCCTTTAGCTGAAATTCAATTTCTATCAAAACCTCCTTGTCCTCAACTATGTGCTTAGTTATCTCTCCATGATCCTCCGGGTCTGATTGATCAGGCTCTGTATATTTTACATCCTGCTCCATTGGCTAAGCCAGGGATTTTTATCATAGATTACATTTAACTATGACATATTTCTTCCATAGCTCCTACCTCATTTCATGTTTATACATACATTGCTGGAATTGTTCAATTAATACTTGTTTCTTCTCTTGGGTTGTAAGTTTCATAAGGGCAGGGATTATGTTTGATTCATTCACTGTTAAATCCAGCACAGCTGCCTGACACATTGAGCATACTCAATATGATTTGTTAATAAGTTAAAAAATGAGGAAAAGAATGCATACTGTCTGCTCCTAGGTTTCCCATTGCAGATCACTCACAGGCTTGCCTCTCTGGCCCAGATGCTTCTTGTGCTCTATAGTTGGGTTTACCTCAAGGACTTGTGTAAATAGACATCCAGCCAGCACATCTTACTACAGGTATGGAAACTCTTGGTCTGATCTAGCTAGTGCCAACCAAGCTCCGAGCTATTCTAGAGATTCCCTACCCCCTACCCTTTAAGACAGCACCATTAAGTTTTGAATTATACACATTTGGCAATAAGGACCCACTGCACACCATCACTGTATTGTATTACTGTAAGGGCTCTGTGTGCATGCACCTGAAGTTCACATGGCTCCTCTTTGTTTCAATGTCCCTCCATGGTGGTAACCAAATCTACTAAAAATACATGCTTTTAATGGTATGAATATTTACACTGATATTTTAATAAAATACCTTAAAGAAGATAGATGTTTTAAGGCTTTTAAATAATACATCCCAATCATCTATGAATAATTTGTCCTGTCAATATTTGTTTTTATTAGCAATAAGCTTAAAATAATTCTAAAGACAGAATTTGAAATGAGTGACTTTCATTAGAAGTTGAAAACTGAAAAAAGAATATATCTGCACCTGTGTTTTTCAATTATACTCTCAAATTGATTTTTATTGTTGTAGACACAAGTATCAAAGTAGAAAAATTGAGATGAATAATGCTTCAATCCTCTACATTTTTCATGTTGTTTTACTGGAATGAAGAAGGTGCTTCTTACTGATTTGAAACAATATTTGCTTTATTTTTTAAGAATTGACTCTGTATATTCTTTAGCTTATTCATTATTTACTATAAATCAAATAAAATTTGTTATTGCATATTATCTATTGTTTAAACAATCAATATTCTGTTGGGATTATATCCAGATTTTATCATAGAAAACACATTATTACAGTTCTTAGCAACTGACTTCTGGCCAAGATGGAGCCCTGGATGGCCTGGCTCAGTGGACTGAGTGCAGGACTGTGAAACAAAGGGTTGCCAGTTCAATTCCCAGTCAGTCCCCACCCAGTAGAGTGTGCATGACAGGCAACACACACTGATGTCTCTCTCTCTCTCTCTCTCTCCCTCCCTTCCCCTCTCTCTAAAAATAAATAAATAAAAGATGGAGGCCTAGGTCAGCACCTCTTCACACAACCACAGCAAAAATTACAACTAGATTACCCTGATCTATATGGAAGTATGACAGTCAAGGAATTAAAGAAGTCATATCCATTCAGATGGGTAGGATGGGTAGAGACATGGAACAGGTAATCCCACAGGATAAAAATTAGGAAAGATACTTTTGGAATGAGGGGTCCCAGCCCCTCACAAGACCACCCAGTGGAAGGGCACCAATGGGACAGAAATGTAAGTGTCAAAGTGAAGTGTCTGGCATTAAGTTGAAAAATCTTCCTCCTGGACAAAACTCCAGAGGCCAGGCAGAGGCCAGGCAGTGGCGTTGTCCCCTTTCTGGGCTTTCCCCTACACAGAGCCACAGAGCATATTGGAGACTCCTTCAACCTGGCTCATCTAGTTCACATGGGTTGTCCTGATCAGGTGATTGCCTAAGGCTCCACTCCATCCAAATTACTAGTGTGCTTTTCTATAATAGACCATGCTGCTATGACAGGATAGCAGCTCTACCTAAAACATAGAAACAAACAGGGAGGCTACCAAAATGAGGACACAAAGAAATATGGCCCAAATGAAAGAACAGAACAAAACTAAACAAACAAAAAAAAACCTAAACAGAAAAATAACTAAACAAAATAGAGATAAATAATCTAACAGATGCAGAGTTCAAAACACTGGTTATTAGGATGCTTAAGGAACTCATTGGTTACTTCAACAGCATAAAAGACCCAAGCAGAAAAGAAGGTTACACTAAGGGAAATAAAGAAAAACTTACAGGGACCCAACAGTGAAGTCAATGAAGCCAAGGATCAAATCAATGACTGGGAATATAAGGATGAAACATTCAATCAGAACAGCAAAAGAGAATCCAAAAATTGAGGACAGGCTAAGGAGCTTCTGAGATATCTTCAAATGTACCAACATTTGAATAATAGGGGTCCCAGAGGGAGAAAAGAAAGAGCAAGGAATTGAAAACCTATTTGAAAATAATAATGAAAGAAAACTTCCCTAACTTGGTGAAGGAAATAGACATACAAGTCCAGGAAGCACAGGGAATCCCAAACAAGATGGACACAAAGAGGACCACACCAAGACACATTATAATAAAATGCCAAAGGTTAAAGATAAAGAGAGAATCTTAAAAGCAGCAAGAGAAAATCAGAGTTACCTAGTTACCTACAAAGGAGTTCCCATAAGACTGTCAGCTGATTTCTCAAAAGAAACTTTGCAGGCTAGAAGGGACCAGCAAGAAGTATTCAATATGATGAAAAGCAATGAACTACAACCTAGATTACTCTATCCAGCAAAGCTATCATTTAGAATGAAAGGGTAAAGTGCTTCCCAGACAAGGTAAAGCTAAAGAAGTTCAACATCACCAAGCCATTATTTTATGAAATGTTAAAGAGACTTATTTAAGAAAAAGAAGATCAAAACTAGGAACATTAAAATGGCAGTAAATTCACAACTATCAGAAATTGAATCTAAAAAATAAACTAAGCAAACAAGCAGAACAGGAAGAGAATCACAGATATGGAGATTATTTGGAGGGTTATCACTTATGAGGGGTAAGGGGAAGAATGGAGGAAAAGATGCAGGGATAGAGAAGTACAACTTGGTAGGTACAGAATAGGCAAGGGGATGTTAAGAACAGTGTAGGAAATGGAGAAGTAGGAGAACTTATATGCAGGATCATTGACATGAAGTAAGGGGAGGAGGGATTGCCAGAGAGGACAGGGGAGTACTGGGTGGATGGGGGCAAAGGGGGAAAAATTAGGACAATTGTAATAGCATAATCAATAAAATATTCTTAAAAATTAAAGACAAAGGAATAACGTTCTTAGTAACATCATTATTTTTAGAACAGTCTTCTGAGTTTTGGACTAAGTAGCACAAGTCATTTACATCTCTCCCATGAGCAACTTAACTGTCAAATTGGGACCAGTTCTGATAGGGACACCCCAGCTGCTACAGTGCAAAGGAAAACTGAATGCAATAGTGGCATAAAAAATGAAGCTTGGCCTGTCAACTTGCAACTGGAAAACTACACATAATATAATGGCCTATGTTAGAATTTAAATATTTAAGGTAGAGTGTACCACATTTGATATTTATCTTACATGATAATTCTCTAAGGTCAACAAGATGCTCTAAAATACTATATTTTAGTAGATTTTCATTATACCTATATTTTCCATATTCATCTAGACAGGACATATCTAAAATTGGAACTCTGTATAGATCTCTTATGGTGCAGCACATATTTCACAAAATGACCTAGGGCCAGAATCTCAGAATTCTCTTATGATAAGTAAAGTTATCGTATAACTTATTGATCAAATCAAAACAACTTTGAGGGTGAAGAATAGTGTTCTGAAAAATTATGCTGGGATAAAACACTGACCATTTCAGATAAATTTGTGTGTATAATCATGAAAGGAGTGATGAAATTCAGATCTTTAGCTACTTCTGATTCCTTGCCTGTGAAAGTACATGTGTTGGAGACTGTTACCTTTTATTTTAGTTTGTATTTAGCTTAATGTTTTAAAATAATTTTCTTTTTTGAAATTTATTATTTATTGTATTTTTTCCATTGCCATTAATCCTGTCTTTGAAAATATTATTTATAATCACAAGCTGTATAAACTCATACATACACATAAACATACCCATTTTTTAAACAGCTGGATATAATCTTTATTGAATGTTCATCTGTATGGATTTCTCCAAGGAACGTGAAATGGGGATGATTTTCCTGACAGAAGCTCTGAGTATATTTTAAAAGGATAAAAGTCTGAGCAGGCATAAGCAATGAGAGAAATGTAAAAATAAACATTAAAGGAAAAGAAGGATGAAGGAAGTTAACCAGAGATTTCCATTGACGAGTTCCTTCATACCTCACATCTTACTACACTTCCTTTTTTTAAATCACTTTATTGTTGTTCATTTACAATTGTCTGTATTTTCTCCCTACCCCTCCTTTGCACCCCAGCCAAGCCCACCTCCCTCCCTTGCTTCCACCCTCCCCTTTGGTTTTGTCCATGTGTCCTTTATAGTAGTTCCTGAAAACCCTTCTCCTCATGGTCCCCTCCCCACTCCCCTCGGGCTATTGTTAGATTGTTTTTAATTTCAATGTCTCTAGTTATATTTTGTTTGCTTGTTTCTTTTGTTGATTATGTTCCAGTTAAAGGTGAGATCATATAGTATTTGTCCCTCACTGCCTGGCTTATTTCACTTAGCATAATGCTTTCCAGTTCCATCCATGCTGTCACGAAGGGTAAGAGCTCCTTTCTCTCTGCTGCATAGAATTCCATTTACACATTCCATGTGTAAATGTACCCTAGTTTTTTGAGCCACTCATTTACTGATGGGCACTTAGGTTGCTTCCAGCACTTGGCTGTTATAAATTGTGCTACTATAAACATTGGGGTGCAAAGGTTCTTTTGGGTTGGTGTTTCAGGGCTCTTAGGGTATATTCCCAGCAGTGGAATTGCTGGGTCAAAAGGCAGTTCCATTTTTAGTTTCCTGAGGAAATTCCATACTGTTTTCCACAGTGGCTGCACCAGTTTTCATTCCCACTAATAGTACACTAGTGTTCCCTTTTCTCCACATTCTCTCCAACATTTGTTTGTTGATTTGTTTATGATGGCCATTCTGACGGGTGTGAGGTGGTATCTCATTGTGGTTTTAATTTGCATCTCTCTGATGGCTAGTGATGCTGAGCATCTTTTCATATAGACATACCCATTTATTCATTCACTTATCCAGGTAATATTAATTGAGCACCTTCTTTATTCAAGGTACTATGCTGGATTTAAGGACACTGTGGTGAGAACACATGAGACAGTGTCCTTGCTTTCATGAATGTTGTTGTCTAGTGTATGCACTGGACATTAAGCACAGTTACACAAATCACCATAAACTTAAATTGTGTTGTGCTACAAGGGAGATGTACATGGGACTACACTGATATATAAAACAGAGATTTGACACCACCCCCCCACTCCCACCAAAGAATCCAGATAAGCTTTTCTGAGCAAGTGACAATTGTGCTGAGATTTAAAAGATAAGAGAGCTAACTAGTTTTGATGACAGTATCGATCAGAAAGGAACTTTGTGTAAAACTACAATGATGGTCTTATCCAATAGAGATTAGAACTCATCCAATTGTTTACATCTCATCCAAGGCAGTTATGCCCCAGGAATACTGGTGGACAGATTGTAGGGACAGATTGGATTTTAAATTTTTCTTAGTAGCTAGCTTTTGCTTTGCTAGTTTGGTGGGTGAGGTTTTGGCATAAGACTGAATGTTGAAGAAGGAGAAAGGTAGTCTAAAATAGTAAATTTGAGATGGAGCAAGAGAAGACGTAGGGCAGCTTTCACAGGAAGGGCAAGTGGAAGGATCAAGCACAGATACTCAAGAGATGATGTGTGCAAAATGTAGAGATGCAAGATGACTATCTCTCCAGTGACCTGGAAATAAATGACCTGACTTTTGAGGGTGGATTTGCATTTGAGGGTCTGAGCCTGGCAAGGGAAAAAGTGATGATGAACTGAGGAGGCCTAGTCCTCTTTAGTTTGTACACTTAAGGAGGATTTATCAGTCTTTTTTCATGCTTTTGTATTCCTCATATCGTCTCATTCTTACAGTTTTTTCTCTCGGCAGTTTCAGAAAATAGGCTACAACAATGATAAAGTGATTCATTTATCTATTTTATTAGAATTGTTCAACTCAGTCTTCTAGTTTTAATTACCTGTACTTTGTGTGAGATTAAATTTTCCCTCCCCAATTAGAGTTCCTCTAACCAGTTTTAGGACAGTTTGAGGTGCAGAGACCTAGTCTATTTGAGCTTCTCTCATCTGTAGGTAAATATTTCTGTGGATGTGGTTTCAAGCATTGTCAAGGTGGACAATGTGTGTGCTTATGTCTGTATAGGAACACGTGCATATGTGTGCAGGAAAGTGGAGAGCTAGGTTTACATCATCCCCACCCTTAAGCTTTTAAAAAATTTGCGCATAACAGTAAAGTTAACACTCATAAAGCAATTCTTAAACACTACAAAGTTTACCTGAATATTGATTTGTTCAACATTTGGAAGGTATAAGGGCTAGAGGCAATTAAATATAAAGACTAATTGGGGGGAGATTTGTATTAAGGATAGTCATAATTAAACATAAAATCAAGGAAGATGCCATCTTAAATTTAGACCCACAAATTTCTTTGAGCTGGTAATTATATTTTTGTGCAACTGTCCTATGTCTTTAAATGATTTATTATTTCCTCTATCTTAGTGGATTCTCTGACTTCAAAATCCCTAAATATAATTCAGCCCAGTGCTGAAAGATACAATAGAAAAAAGCTTTAGTGATTTCTCTCAGATTAAGCCTTGGACAATAGCTCCTAAGCAGAAAGCATGACCCCGTATCTAAAAGGGTAAAGCAAATGGCTGTGAATAATGAAACTGAATGCAGGAAGAAAGAATGGAGCCAAAAAAAAAAAAAAAAAAAAAAAAAGAAGAAAGAAAAGAAAAGAAAGAAAAGAAAAAACAAACAAACAAACTTTCCAGGCTTGTTTCTGGTTCGCTTCCATGACTGTCTATGTATCTGCAGTAAATGCAGGATTTTTCTCATTGACTAGCCTAAAATGCCATGAAGTTCTGACTTTCGTGTTCTTTCTTTCTATGGAGCATTCCACTGCATTCCTCATTTCCCTAGGATAATAAGATTCTTTGTTTCCTAATTGTTCAATGGAAGATCCACATGGCAAGGACAGTAATAAGCTGGCACAGAGCCTCAATTTCTGGAAGGCTCTGAGGATTCAGAGCAGTCATAAGGTTTGCTAAAGTGAATTCCTATTTGCTTGAGATTGGTCACACAGGTAAGGCAGACCAAAGAAGAAAGATGCAACTCCAGGCTTTAGTGGAAAGGCCCCATGATCTGAGGAGGAATTTTGTTCAAGTGAGGGCATGTCAGTCACAGAACTTTTAAAAAATAAATCACAAAGTCCATACATTATAGAGGAAGGCCACAGAAATGACTTGACATGAGCTGATTATATAACCTAATATCACCTTTCATTGACTCTAAGTCAAACCATTCACATTAGAGATTCTGCTGGAAGCCTGCCTAATGTTTGAGGGTTTATTTCTACTAATCCAAGGTGGATGGTGTGAATACTAATTGTTTGACTAATGAGAAGAAAAGCTGTACAACAATGAAGGTCACTGTTGATATCCAAAGATGAGCACTCAGCATGGTGTGGGAGCGGTGGCTTCAGTCCTCACAATGCAGGGTTGGCATTTTGAAAACCATCATTTCCTGAGTTGTGGGTGATGGACTTCTTCCTCTTGATTTCTCCTCACCATAGCTGTAAAGTTTGTTCTCAGTCATATTATTATTATTATTTTTAAAATTCAGTGAGCTATTGGTGGAAGAGCACCAGGTTCATGGAGTCACTCTGTGCAGAGGAGTTAAAAGGTCAGGACTGATCACCAAGTTAGTGCACCATTGTTCATTTTAAGAATGATCACGATGTAATCATTCAAGCTTTAAGAAAGCTTTCTTAATTTATTATCCAGGCATCTATTATTAACTTTATATTAGAAATTAACCTATGTTCCATTTTTGTATGTTTTCTTTAAAAACATTTTTCTTGTAATTACTATTGTATATGTTTATTGTATCAATGGAAAATTAGGAAACTATAGAAAAATATGAAGAACATGGAAAGTACCAATATTACCTACTTATTCCATCAATTATTATTGCCTTGTTACTTAATTTGCTAACCCACATCCCTACTGGGATTTCTCATTTGGAAAAGGGAGAGAGGGAGAGGAAAAGGAGGAGAGGAAAAGAAAGAGAAAGGAAAAGGGGGTGGAGAGGAAAAGAGAAATAGAGAAATTCATTCTGGCTTTAACTCTCCTGTTCCAGTTAGTAAGATGATGTGGGTGGCCCAGGTTATACATGTGCCTGTAAATTCCATACAATACATATTGGCTGTAATGCCCCCTTGGGCTGAATTGTACTTCACAGGAGAGATTCTCAACAAAGAAGTGAAGAATGCTAGAATGATAAAATTTGAGTAAATATCAAAGACATATTTTAAATTTTATTTATTTATCTATTTATTTATTATTGTTCAGTGACAGTTGTCCCGCCTTTTCCCCATTGCTCTTCCCTGTCTCCACTCCCTGACTCCCACAGTCAATCCCCCCATTATCCATGCCTATGAGTCCTCTATTCTCTTTTCAAAACAATGACTTTAGTACAAATTTCCAGTTGTAAAATAAGTAAGTCATGGGATTGCAATGTACAGCATGGTAACTATAGTTAACAATATTGTATTACACATTAAAGCTTCTGAGAGTAAATTTTAAAAGTTCTCATCATAAGAAAAAAAATGTAATTATGTATGGTAACACATGTTAATTAGACTTATTGTTGTGGTTATTTTATATACAAAGGCCAAATCATTATGTTGTACACCTGAAATTAACATAGTTTTATATTCTAATTATGCCTTAATTAAAAATAGTGACTTTTAAACATATTTTACATACTATAAAATATATAGTAATGTTAGCACAAAGAAGTTGAGGGGTAACTGGAAATACATTGTTCTAATATTTTTACTATGTCACTGAAGTGGTGTATCATTATTTGAAGTTAAATCTGTATCTTGTAAACTCTACAGCAATCACCAAAATGATATAAAACTAAGAAATTTTGCTAATAAGCCAAGAATGGGGATCAATTATTTCAAATGAAATCAAGGAAATGGAACAAAATAACAAAGAACATGTTGCACAATAAAATATAGCAAGATCATAGACATAAACTCAATCATATTGGTAATTATTTTAAATATAAATGGTCAAATCTGTTGCTCACCTATGAATTCAAGGCCATCATACCTCTTTATGCTTTGATGGCAAACCATTTTCTTTTCTCTTTGCTCTTCATTGTTACATACTAATGCTTAGGGCAATGGGAATCATATTACTGATTTGGGAAGGAGTCATATGAAAGAAGAGTGAAAAGGGAAAATCATACTTTTTACATAATGGAAGTACATCAATGGGAGGGAGGTAGAGCACAGAAGGCAATTTAGAAACATTGTACTATGTATGGGGCCAGGTGGGGACTTGAAATATCAAGGGACTACTCTGTAAATCACTTGATTATCTCACCACTATGCTGTACATTTGAAATAAATATAGAAAAATATTGAATGTAAACTGTGATTGAAAAAAATTTAAAAATCCCACAAAACTGTTGCCTCTAAGAACAAAAAAAATACTGCTGAGTCAAAGTCCCACCATCTGCTTCACTTGACTGAGTTGCTTTCCTGCCCAGCTCCTGGTTCCCCATGACTTACCACCTCCCAGGACATCCAGGGCCGTTCTAGGTATTTCTGCCTTTTAGTTTGAGGACAGTTGACCCTGGGGTTCTGAAAAATAATAATAATCTTCTTTTACCTTTGGCTCATTTAAGGACTGAGCCCAAGTCCACCTTACTGTGCTGAAATTGACTTCTTCCTAGAATCATTGAATATGGGAATATACATTACCTTCAGGAAAAAACCTATCCTAAACTGACTGTTTCAAGTTTCCTTTGCTGTGTAATACCAACAGAAAACTTAGTGGCTTTTAACAATAGCAATTTATTATTTCTAGCAATTCTGCCTCTGGGTGGTCTTTCTGCTTGTTATGTATGAGCTCCTGCAAACTGTTCCCAGTAGGAGGCTGGGCTCAGTTGGGACAACTGAGATGTCTGGCAAGTTTTTTCCATGGGGTCTTTCTTTAAGAAAGCTAGACTGGGCTTCTTCAGTGGAGACAATGAATGGCATGTCAAGAGACACTGCATTCCAAAGCACAATGTCTGCCAATATTGTGTTGGCACAAACAAGTCACATGGCCAAGTCTAGTGTCAAAATGGGTCTGCAAATGTGTGTGGATGGTGACAAGTGTCATTTGCTGGGACTGCTGTTATGGAAGCATGTGTGCCTGTCTCTATTGCTAGATGAAGGAAGCAATCTTCCTTCAGACTTCTTCATCATAGCTTCCAATGTTCTGCAGATAACTTCTGAAAGGAAACCCACCACTCTTTAAGAACATGAACTAATAAACAGCAGTCTAAATGGATACTTAGAAATATTTGTCTTAGGAGACATACTCTCTAGCATTTGTCCTCTACCCAATGATAAGCTTTGAAATTTTATGGAGATTATTTTAATCCTTTGGACCCACATTGTTCAGAAACTCTCCATTCCAGAAAAGAACAATTAGTCTATATTTGTAAAACTAGCAACATTGAACATGTTAATCACATCAAAAGGAAAAATCTTCCTCCATGATAAATTCTAATCTATCATCCATCAGTTAGCAGAAAAATTGTTTGTAAATTTTTAGTAGCCACTGTTATCTTGAAGTCCAGACTCTCCCCAGACTCTCCCAAGTAATTTCATGTGTTTCTGACAGAACTAGTATGTGTTCTGATAGAAATAGTACCTAGTTTCTGAAGAGAACATTTATTTTTCTAACATTTCCATTTTTCCTTCTCTAATTACAAGTGTTGGCAGCAGGCTTTATTCACGATGACCTATATAATGGTTAAATCTTGTTCTCATCTTGGTTATGTTCACCCAGGCAAAATGTAAAACTGTAGATCATTAAATTTGTGGTGGCCCTTTAAGATCATTTGGCTCAGTCCCCATTTTATAGATGAAAAACTGAGACCTGTAGAGCTTTGGTGATTGGCATAATGACAAAAAGTGAATTAGTTGGAGATTTAGGCCTGTTCTTCCCCCACCCCCCCCTACAAAACTATCTCTACAGAATATTTAACCAAAGCTTAAGAAGAAAACGTAGGTCCTTGTTCTAATTGCCTTTCTGTGTGAATATGTGGACTAGAGTCACACTTTTTTTTCAACTTTCAAAATCAGGGGATCTAGTTAGATCATTTATTAAAAATTATTTTATTATTCTTCAAGCACAGTTGTCTGCATTTACCCCCCACCACTCACCTCCCATCCCAGCCATCCCCAACTCCCTCCCCAGCTTCCACCCACCCCTTGGTTTTGTCCGTGTGTCCTTTATAGCTGTTCCTGAAAAACCTTCCACCCTTCCTCACCATTATCCCCTCCTACCTCCCCTCTGGTTACTGTCAGTTTGTTCTTAATTTCAATGTCCCTGGTTATAATTTGCTTGCTTATTTGTTTTGTTGATTAGGTTCCAGTTAAAGGTGAGATCATATGATATCTGTCTTTCATTGCCTGGCTTATTTCACTTAGCATAATGTTTTCCAGTTCCATTCATGCTGTTGCAAAGGGTAGGAGCTCCTTCTTTCTGTCTGCTGTGTAGTATTCTGTTGGTGTAATGTACCCTAGTTTTTTGATCCACTCATTTACTGATGGGCACTTAGGTTGCTTCTAGCACTTGGCTATTATAAATTGTGCTGCTATGAACATAGGGGTTCATAGGTTCTTTTGGATTGGTGTTTCAGCGTTCTTAAGTCATGACACTATAAAAGTCCTAGAGGAAAACATAGACAGGAAAATCTCAGATATTCCATGCAGTAATATTCTCACCTATATGTCCCCTAGATCAAGGGACATAGAGAATAAACAAATGAGACTTTATCAAATTAAAAAGCTTCTGCACAGATAAAGAAAACAGCATTAAAATGAAAAGAGAACCAACTATATGGGAAAACATATTTGCCAGATACCTCAGATAAGGGTTTGATCTCCAAAATATATAAAGAACTCACACAACTCCACTCCAGGAAGACAAACAACACAGTTAAAAAATGGGCAAAGGACCTGAACAGACACTTCTCCAAGGAGGACGTACAGAGGGCCCTGAGTCATATGAAAGGATGCTCAGCATCACTAGCCATCAGAGAGCAAATTAAAACCACAGTGAGATACCACTTCACACCAGTAAGAACAGCCATCATAAATGAATCAACAAACAACAAATTAGAGAGGATGTGGAGAAAAAGGGAACCCTCGTACACTGTTGGTGGGAATGCAGACTGGTGCAGCCACTGTGGCAAACAGTATGGAATTTCCTCAGAAACTAAAAATGGAACTGCCTTTTGACCCAGCAATTCCACTGCTGGGATTACATCCTAAATAGATTATTTTTAAAACTTCTTCACAATTCAGACTTCTAGGATTTATAATGAATTTTGAAAATAATATGCTAGATTTATAATTAAAATTCCAATAAATACCGTTAGAAAATATTAATTCTCATTTGCATTGCTTTACATTTTTCAATGATAAGTTTATTTAATGAAACCAGAATTGTTAACCTGGAATGGCAGTTAGAAATTACTGAAAAAGTTATAAAGGATGAGGTAATTTGAGTTCTTGACTCTGCATTTTTTAAATCAAAATTCTAGACTAAATTCTTCTCTTCTGTTTATAATTAAAATTGATACACTGAATTGTCACAGGTGACCTACTTTATCTAACTTGACATGATTATCAAAGATTCTGCAAAAATCTTCAAATGGTTTCAGGGAGAGAGAGGGGGACGGAAGGAGAGGGAGGGAAAGAGAGAATCTTATCTCTAAAGATTCTTGATTATTTTGATAAAGAAAGCAAAAGTGCTCATTTCAAAAGTAGATGCACAAACACTAGAACGATGGAACACATGTTTTCATATTTTAGAAAAGAAGCATGTTGTAAAACAATCTTAGCTTTCTGCCTTTTATTTGAGACATAAAATTTTGTCTTTATTTTTTTCTGTCTCTACTTACATTCAGACTATTATAAATTCTTAATATTTCCATTTCCTTAACCATGCAAATATATATTGATACCTCTCTTTGCCCAAATCCTGTACCTTGATTTGATGATTATGGCCATTCATGTCCTCTTTCTGGACCTGTGAGTTTTAGTCCTCCACTTGTATGCCACTGCCAAAATTTTGGCCAGATTTCCTCAGATGTTGATAGGATTCAAATATCACATTCCTCTCATATTATCAGAGTTTACACTATTCTGTGATTTCCTGTTACTGTCAAATTTTATTTTAAAATCCTTGTTATTGTTATGTCTTTGCCATAAATTCTCCTTTATTTTAGCCTATCTTTAGTATTTTTGAAATTATGAAGCACATCTGGATGACAGGGCCCAGGGCTTTGTGTTCTGAACAAGTGATTCTGACATTAGTGGTCCACAAAGCACATGTTGGGAAACACTGATGTAGAATACCTGCATACACAAAGCTACTTTCTTCATCTTATTGGGACCAATTTAATTTGGATTCCTAAAGACTATCATCCAGTAGATGTAATCGAGAAAGGAAAAAAAATTCTCTTTAACAATCTTCAGTGTGCTTCCGCATGTTTTTCCTACCCCACTCCAGGATCCTCCAGATGCCTCACGATGTAGCACTGTTCCCTGCCTACACGTTTCCCTAAATCTTATCTATTCTGGAGTTGCCCCATTACATATGTTCCATTCTTTAAGTATTGTCATGCTCTTCATCAAATGTAAAGTTCTGTGTCTTTTTCCTTCAAGAACACCCCAGTTTGAAGACATCACATGTGATCATGTACTTCCCACGGTAGGCCCATAGTGAATAGTATCATGTACTACCATCATACACCCATGGTGGGTCCCTCTTTCCTACCTGAGTGTTCAAATTGTATCAATACCATTTGAGGATCCAGGAACTGTTTTAAATACACCGAACTAAATGTGAGAGAACCCAGTACTTGTTGCCAAAAGGAGGTAGACATCAATTTCAACCATTTATTTTTTTTTGAAGAATCTCTTGATTTTTACAGATTGAACACGTTTTTAAGATTTTTTTCTGAAAAAAATTAGGAATATTCTTATTTTCTTTTTTAGAATAGAGAAAACTTATAGTTCAAGAGTTAGGTACAAGATCAACATTTGTAATTTTTTAACTAGCCTGTCAAGCCCAAACTGTTTTCTTCCTGGTTTCTTAACTCCCATTACATCTTTGGCTTATTGTTTTCTTTTATATATTTATTTTTTAATTGTCTTTATTTATTATTTTTGATTTAATCTTTATTGTATTTTTCCCCAATACATTTTTTATACAGATAGGCTAATATGAATTTGCTTTTCAATTTTAAAGGGAGCCATCCTTGTGGATATTTTTTCATGGAGATTCTGAAAAAACAAAACAAAACACTGTAATGCAGCAACGTTGCTTAATGTCCCTCACTGTGAGCCTTGACTTTGATTTCTGTGGTAAGTTGCAGATAAAGTTTCTGTCCAAAGGAAAAGTCCAGAATTAAAATGACTGCAAAAATGACTCACTAGAAGCCATCAGTATTCAGAGCAAAACTACTACCTTTGGCAGGAAAGCAAATTATTGGTCTTGCACACAGATAGAAACTGGCTTTCTGACAATGTCTGCTCTTAATGGAGGATCCTCAAGTTCCTTTCAAGGATGCTACTTTGTTCTTTTGGCTCCATGTGCAGTTTATTAGCATGTAAATTGTTCATTATTTTCATTAAATTTACTTGGGTGGTGTTGGTTAATAAG
Source organism: Phyllostomus discolor (assembly GCF_004126475.2). NCBI lineage: Eukaryota > Metazoa > Chordata > Mammalia > Chiroptera > Phyllostomidae > Phyllostomus > Phyllostomus discolor. The sequence continues at coordinate 63,624,391 of NC_040905.2, forward strand.
ATTTGTATAGGTTTCAAGTGAATGTTTCTATGATACATGATCTGCATATTGTATGTGTGCTCGCCACCCAAAGTCAAATCCATCACCATGTATTTGACCCCCTTTACCCTTTATTATTCCCTTCACTCCCCTTCCCCCTGGTAACCACTATATTATTCTCTGTGTCTATGAGTTTTTGTTTGTTTTTCTTATTTATTCATTTGCTGCTTTTAGTTTTATGTCTCACATACAAGTCAGATCACATGGTTCTCAGCTTTTACTGACTTATTTTGCTTAGCATGATATTCTCAGGGTCTACCCAGGTTGTTGCAAATGGCAGTATTTCATCTTTTCTTATGGCTGAGTAGTATTCCATTGTATACATGTACCGCATCTTCTTTATCCAGTCCTTTATTGAAGGCTACTTTGGTTTTTCCATGTCTTAGTCACTATGAATTATGCTACAAAGAACATAAGGATGAATATGTCTCTGTGAATAAATGTTTCCAAGTTTTTTACTCTGTTCTTAATTTTTTGAGGAACCTCAATACTGTTTTCCATAGTGGCTATACCAGTTTACTTTCCCATCAGTAGTTAATGAGGGTTCCTTTTTCTCCACAACCTCTCCAAAATTTGGTATTACTTGTCTTGTTGATAATAGCCATTCTAAAAGATGTGGTGTGGTATCTCATTGCAATTTTGGTTTACATTTCCCTAATAGCTAGTGAAGTTGAACATCTTTTTATATATGTTGACCATTTATATGTCTTCTTGGGAGAAGTGTCTATTCAGGTCCTCTGCCCATTTTTTAATTGGACTCTGTGTTTGTTTGGTGTTGAATTTATGAGTTCTTTATATAATTCAATATTAACCCCTTATCAGAGCTGTTTGCAAATGTCTTCTCCCATTTGGTTGGTGTGTTTTTGTTTTGTTGGTGTTTTTTTTTTTTGTACTGAAGCTTTTTAGTTTGATATAGTTCTATTCACTTAATTTTGCCTTTACTTCCCTTGCCTTTGGGGTCAAATTCATGAAATCTTCTCTAAGACTAAGGTCCTTAAGTTTTGTACCTATATTTTTCTTCTATGTAATTTATTGTTTCAGGTCTCATATTTAGGTCTTTGATCCTTTTTTACTTAATTTTTGTAAATGGGAACAAACTGTAGTCTATTTTAAATCTTCTGCATGTGGCTTTCCATTTTTTTCCAGCACCATTTTTTGAAGAGGCCGTCTTTTATCCTTGTATGTTTTTGGCTCCTTTGTTGAAAATTACTTGCCCATATACATGTGGGTTTATTTTGGGGCTTTTAGTATGGTTCTATTAGTCTCTGTGTCTGTTTTTCTGCCAGTATTATGCTACTTTGATTATCGTTACTTTGTATTATAATTTGAAGTCAGGGATTGTTCATTCATTTTTTGAATTGGAACTCAGTTAAGATCAACACATACCATATTTATCTTGTTTTTACTATTAATGGGCTCCTATCAAACAGGAAAAGACTTAAGGAAATTTGTCTAGCAGCAGAGTAACACATGATGAGGGTAAATCTTTTTTAAAATTTTATTTATTTATTTATTTTTAGGCAGTGGGGAAGGGAGGGAGAAGGTCAGGGAGAGAAACATTGATCTGTTGTCTCTCACACATGCACCCTGACTGGGCCAGGCATGAGCCTTGACCAGGGATCAAACCCACAACCTTTCACTTTGTGGGACGATGCCCAACCAACTGAGCTGCACTAGCCAGGGTGAAGGTAAATATTTTGAATGTTTACTATTTTTATTATAATGAAACAAATTGAAAATGCTGGTGAGTAAACATTCTAGTTCACTAACACATGGATAACACCTAAATTCTTCAAAGTATTAAAACATTCAGCTGTCCTTGGACATAGGAAAATAGGGTAGCAGAGAGAAGTCATTAGGAGTTCAGGCTGTGAAATCAGGGAGCATCCATTTGAATTATATCTCTAACTCTGTTATTTGTAGCTTGTTTGAAGTTGGGAAGATCTCTTAATCTCTCTGTGCATTGTTTTCTTATTGTAAATTAGGGATAATTAACTGATTGTTTTGAAAGGTAATATAAAGTAGTTAGACTAGCTCCTGGTATATAGTAGGCAGTGGAGTGCTGATAAATGTTTAACAATCATCTCTCAAGAAAGAATTTCTGATTTATATTGTTTGCCAATTTCTGTGGTATAAATACTTCTATTGTAGAGTAAATGCCCTCAAAATGACATCACTGAATGCACCACTGGAAAGAGATATGCACAATGGATTTTCTGCTCTATGTTACCTGGCTCCAGTACACTATTAATAGCAAGCATTAAAGAAACCTTAATTTTGGTTTTCATATTAAAACAATGGAAAACACTTAAGGACTTTTAAGACATTAATCATATTTGCCATATATTATTTTTTATTTTGATGGCACACTTAGCTTATAGTTTATCACATAAAAGTCTAGTATACAATATATATTTGCTTTAGTTTCTCTGATTAGTTAGGGCTCTAACTTTAAATTCTACATATTGTATTTATAAGTTTGCAAGTCAGTTTATATTACCATATGTACCTAACATCTGTCTCTCCCAGGTTCAGTGTGTTTATATATTTGATTGTGATATTGTTTTCCCATAGAGGTTTACTTTTTTATTTGTGCTGTCTTTGTCAGACATAATCAATTTTGAAAAGAAAAAAATAAGAGAGATAAATTAAAGAAGCAGCTTGTTAAGGTAATGCTTTCCAGATGAGTCAACAATTGCCCACTTACTAGGTTCTGAGTTGCCAATAGGCTTTCCATGTTAGTCCTACTTGCAAGCATCTCTCCACCAATATCAGGCATTATGTAGATTAGATCTTATTTCTTGGACAGACTTTTAATTATGATCTAACAGCATCTGACAAGTGATAGAAAAAGATGCTAATAGCCTTGTCTTATAGAATGGAAGTAATTTTTAGGTCTAAAGTAAAGTCTAATTAATATATCTGGTCATAACAGGTATTTTCATTAAAAGGGTTAAAAAAAAGCCCCAAAATGTGCTTAGGAAAATTTAACCTAGGTGTTAACTAAAGAAAATATTTTTATGCTGAGATTTTACAGCATCTTATATAAATTAGTAACAAAGCCCCCCGTACTAGTACTGTACCATTTTTCTTCAGAACAGTTAGGGCAAATAATTTATCTGGAGACTGCAACTGTAAATAGGAAACTATATAACTGACACTTCTTTGGAGTTTAGACATACACAGCTGGTTATGACGTTACTATCTTGGCTTGCCTCCTAGCTGGAACTAGGGACTGTATATCATTCAGGTTAGACTTTCATGATTTCAAGAAGAAATTTATAGTTCAATTAAGTAAAAAGAGTCTCATTAGTGACTTCAGAGGATGGTTTAGAGGAGTCTGGGAGAAACATGCCAGTTTGCTTTTGAGTTACTTGCGCTTTGTCCTCAGAAACCTAAGGGAGTTGCTTTAGAGATATCTTACCCATCTAAGGTGATGGGCCAGGGCACAGCTATTACAAGTTTTATTTTTCAAATGTTGCTAATCATACTGGTAGCAATAATGCAGGCTCAGTTGTGTGCCAAGCCCCAGTCAAAACTACTTATCCCACAATAACCCTGTCAGGGAGGTTATTATTCCAAATTCTTATTATTATTCCAAATTTACAAATGACAAAATTAAGGTTAAAAGTGTTTGTTAACTTGCCAAAAAGTTATAGGTACTAATGAGGAAATCTACTTTTCAAAATTCAACCTATGCTTCCACAGCCCCCTTCCTTCCTCCCTACATCACTCTACCTTGAGTAAGAGAATGCATTATTCAAAAACAAAACTTTTTTTAGAATTTGTTTTCAATTATTTTTGTTATAATTTTTTCTCAAAAAATCTTACTGACTTGTTCAAGAAACAATGTTTATTCTTTAAATTCTGTCATCATACTCTATTATTGTACACTAAAATTCTGTAGAAGAATAAAGATTTGAAGTTATAATAAAAATATAAATTTAGAAATGTGAAATATGGGTAAAATGCCTCTGTTATCACAGAAGCTCTCAAAGCTTACCTCTGCTACTGTGATACTGCACTGAAGAGTAACTACCCAAGAGTAACTTGGGTTCTATGAAACAAAATTTATAAAGCCAAGATGTTTCATCTCCTTTACATTGTTACAACTTCATGGGTGTATCAAAGAAAAACTGTGTTTACTAAACATTGGGACTGTTTACAGGATTGTTTCAATACTATTTGGGAAAACAAAAGATTTTGGAAATAGTCACCAATGAGGATCAGCTCCTCTATTTTGGAAATAGATGAAAACAAAAGTCTCGCATTGCTACAGTGATCCTTATTGTGTATTGCTGGGTCAGTCAGCGCAAGCTGCTGATCCAAGGTAGCACTACCGTATTTCAGAGAATCTAAGAAAGCAAAACAGAGCAACAGAATATTTGGCACACCTTGATGAGAAACTGATTAATTTTACTCTTTTTTTTTTTCTGTTGTTAAGAACTAATGGCTCTTTTCCTGAAATGTTTTAGTTGCAAATAGAAAATCTCAAACTGTTGTGGCATCTGGGTGGGTCTCTTCTCTGGGGGTTACTGAATCAGGACAATGAACAGAAAATCCTGATTAGAACACCCAAAAGAAATGAGCAAACACCTATCTTGACAAAACCTTCAGAGGCTGTTGTGAGCTGTGGACCAGTGAGAAGTGTCATGGGTGTTAGCAGTGCGCAGACATCAAAAGGCCATTTGACACAGAGTCCACTTTCACTGGTTATGCACAGATGATTATTTAAACTACTCAATGATCTTTTGCTTTGAAGTACTGTGGTTCTTTTTTTTTTTTTAAAGCTATGATATAGGTCTCTAATTCCAACTCTTATTTTAGAAAGCAAATTTAAAGAGCATTTTTGCAGGAGACAGGACAGGTTCTGTGCATAGTAAGTTCTATATAATAATTCAAAAACTTCAAAGCCAAAAATGTAGAAGAGAACACTATAGGATTTTCCTGTTTTGATGTCTAACTAATCTTACTCTTCAGAGCAAGAGTTTGTCAGGTCCTGTTCAAAAGTCTCTGACAGCAATACTTCTGAGATGTAGTTTTAACTGCTCTTCATAAAGCAGTGACTTTTATCAATGACAGTTGTTTAAAAACCCATATAATTTTGGACACTTTTTCAGAGAAGCTCAAAAATCTAAAATATATAACTAAATATTTTTTTGTTATTTAACAATGAGTGTAATGTCGGGATGAATGTATATATCCTCAGATTCTTTTCTCTTCTTCTTTCTAAAAATCTCAGTATTCATACTAGCTGACTCTGTTTTCCTTGCCAAGTTTAGGACTCTGACCTTTAGGTAATTTGCAAGGATGAATTTGAGATTTCTGAGAAGTTGACAGGAATTTCTTGAGGGTAAAAGTTAAAGTTTACATCATGTTCCAAGAGTTTCAAAGTATAATTTTATTTTTTTTATGATTCTCTATTGGGTCCATAGAATAAATACAGATTTCTATTGTAAAATATCAAGAAAATGGATATGTAGAATAATAGGTAATTCTGTATATCAAGGTAACTGATAAAGTACCAACTTGTCTTCCAGAGATAATAGTTGAAATGTAATAAATAAATGTGTATTCCCAGTGGAGTTGTGAAAGACCAGAGTTTAATTTGAGCCTGTCCACCTAACACTTCATTACATAATGCTTAGTGTTGTTGTCAGCTTGTTCTGTCCATGTCTTGGCTTCCCAGGAAAATCATGAGTTTCCTGAGGATAAGAATTTCTTCTTATATTACTGTTGTACCTTCATAACACCTAACAATGAATTTTGGATATAGCATATGTTTAGTTGTGATTTATGGTTTTGTGTGATTAAATCTTGAGTTTCGCACAGTGTATTCTGTTCAGTGAATTGTATTTTTATATTTTGGATGTGATACATTGTCTATAAAGAGGGTCTGCAAACCAGACCTAGAGCACAGTCACCCAGCACACCCACTCATTTCCATATTGTCTGTGGGTGCTTTTATGTTACTGTGGCAGAGCTGGGTCATTGGGACAGAGATCCTGCAGCCCACCAAGCTGAAGCATTTGCTGCCTGGCACTTACAGGGTTATAGAACTGCCAACTTCTATTCTAGATTCTTCTCTCTGATGGAAAATATAAATACTTGGGTCTGATCATTTAATTTTTGACCTTCCCTAGAAGTAAATTAGATGATAATACTTTCTGATGCTGAATATTTTAACCAAGATATTCCAGTAAGCATAAGTATCAAAGATGGAGAGAGAGAGAGAGAGAGAGAGAGAGAGGTAATTAGCTGCACGTTCCCTTTCTCCTGCCACAGCTACTATATTTCTGATTGAAGACTGAGAATAGACACATTAAAAACACAGTTTGGTTTCTTGCCAGGATAAACCTTAATTAAAGCCAAGATTTAGTTTAACTTAAAAGGTTGAAGTCATATTGTATTAGAAAAAATACACAGCAGCCTTACAAAAGGATTGAGTTGGATGGTTGTCGTAAGCTACTCTCTGAGGCTGCCAGCCCACCTAAAGTGAACTCATAAAACCCACTTGGCACTGGCTGAAATAATGGTTTACTTAGTGATCTTAAAAACACAATTGTTTCATTATTCTGTCGATTTTACAAGACAGTGCTCATGTTGAAAAGGTAAAGAGCAGTCCCTTACATTCTTTTCTATTTTAAGATCATATCACCCTGCTGTAGAGTTTTAACAAGCTACTTCATTTATTATTTTTCAGACAATAATAAACAGCTTACATTTAATGCCAATGCAAGGAAATTATTGAGCATTTAACATATGGAGTTGTTTTATTTGAATATATTTAAAAGCAGTGAGTGATTTTCAATGATTATTGGCATATCAACTATTTATAGTCTCATAATTTCTTGATTTTTAGGCTATTATTTTTTGTTTGATATAAACTACTTGTCAGTAGATATTTAGATGGGGAGATATATTTCCCTTGTATGACTGAGAAGGCATAAAAGGGTTTTTCCTTATTATAATAGTAAGATAATTTAGAGAAAATAGTCCTAAGCCCAGAGATTAAAAGAGACTAACTACAGAATATTTCAGAGTGCTCACTTAGAAATAGCTTTCACATATGGTGTATTTTCTATATGTCATTACTGTGCTAAGCATTATTTATATATTATTTCTGGAATAACCCTTGAATGTAGGGAATAATATCCCCCCCATTCTGTAGATAAGTTTCAACGATGCTAAGGAATTCGTTCAAATTCATACCAGTAGCCAGTACAGAACTGGACTAGGTGTCCCTGACCAGGCAGTGTTCATTACTTATTTCTGGGGGTTCCTGCAGGGAGAGAGAATGAAAAGATCATATCTACTGGGAACAAACACAGGATCACATCCTGGTAGAAAGCAGCAGAATGATAACACTAAGAGGAGAGTTGGTGGGGGCCGATGACTGCAGTACTTGGAGTTCTGAACCCAGCAGCTTTGATTGAAACCTTATTTTTTGCATAGCTAGAATTTTACATTTATTTTATGCACTGATTTGTAGAATTCATAGATGACAATTCTGAGACTTGAAAGTTAATTACCTTGCCCAAGGTCACACAACCATTTTAATCAGTGCAGACAGCATTGACACCTACATCTGTCTGCTACCAGTTGTTTTGGCCCATGACCACCATGTTCTATGACTTCATGAAATGCAATAATATGGACTGGAAATCCATAAAGACCCTGTGGATGAGGTTTAAGTTGAGTGATACAGCAAATACTCTCAGTAGCATACAGAATCTGGATGTTCATTTTTACATAGATATAGGAAATGAGTTATCTAAACTTTCCTTTGGTATATATCAAAGTGTACAGAAAAAGATCATGCTATTTTTGAAAAATATTACATCAATACTTCAACTGCTGATATCACCCATCTTCCCAGGCTGACTTCCTAGAAGAATTCTGAATGTCACTCAAAGGCCAGCTTCTCACCCATACACCCAGGCTCTCTGCTTAATTGAAAGAGAGAATTTTATCTTATAAAAGATAATTGTGTAAAAAATTATAACCAATAACCAATATGTAGCCACTATAAAAATTTAGATTGTAGAAAACACACAAGGAATGAAAGAAATCATCTAAATTCCCAACCACCCAATGATACCCAAGAGGAGCATTTTGTAAATCTTTATGGGCACTTCATTCAGATGGCTGGCAATCTGAGAAGATGGTGGGTTCGTACCTTAACAGACCCTAATAGACTGTCTTAAATTCCATTTTAAAATGGCCCCTTTTAAAAGGAGAACAAAGTGTAGGTAAGGGGTTTGGAATTCAGGGAAAAGTTAATTGGACTAAAAAGCCTGCAATATTCTCACCCTGGGCGGTGGTCTTTAGCTGTGTCCTGGGCAGTGGTCATCTCACCTTGGAGAACAATTGCTCAGATACCATCTTGAATTGCTTGCAGTCCTCCTGAGATAAAGGTGAAACTGCTTATGGTCTTCTGGAATCAGGGCAGGTCATATCTTCAGTTTCTGGACCAATAGCTTTTACATGCATTGATTACTAGACTTATTCGCTATTACCTAAACTAACATTTTCCAACTTTTGAATCTCCCATCTTTCCCCGACTATTAGTTTTAACTACCTTGTATCTATGAGATCAGTTTCATGTGGAAATACTCATTTTGCTGTTGAGCATGTGTCTTAGCATTAGACTGTCTGGTACGGGGCTTAGGAATACATTTAATTGAAGCTCTACATAAGGGGGCACATTGTATGGAACAGCAAGCTATGATAAAGCACAAAGCAGTTTTTAGCACAATTGACAATAGTTGCACACTCTCCAGCTGGGGCTACACTAGTGACTTTTAAGGAAAACATTCCCCATTCTATAGAGTTACCACAGGTTCCCAATTATAAATATCAGAGTAGATTATTTTCTTATTGATATGCTTAAACAAAGTATAAAGTCAAGGGCTTTCCAGGAGAATGCAAACAACTATAAGACATGCAGTGAAAGTTTGTTCAACATAAGGTGCTCCTGCAAGACAACATTCAGAGATGTTTAGAACATTTTTACTAAATATATATAAATATTTTTATCTCATTTGAAAGGAACAAGTTCTCCATAACAGAGGGTTAAACAAAAAGTAATGGAAAGAATATAAGATTGTTTTCAAAAAATGACTCTCAGGTTTCATGAGGTTTGGGCGGTCCATTGTTCCTCTGGTACTTTCTTTACTCTGGCGTGATGAATCCAAGGTTTTATTTCTGCCAGCTTCACCGTGGTTAGGGTAGTGAGGAGTACATCTCAAGGTCCAGTTCACTTTTCTTCTAGTTGGCTCTTGTAGGTCTTGAGTAGTACCTTGTCTTCAGGAATTCAGAGGAATGTAGCAAACTGGAGAGTCCCAAAGTCTGTCCCTGGGGGGTCTCCAGGATATGAAACCTGTAAAGTTGATGTCATCTACCAGACCCAATAAGCAGAGACAGGGATCGAATCCTTATGGGTGCTTTATTCAGATGTCCAGTGATCTGAGAAGATGGTGGGTTTGTGCCCTAACAGACCATCTAGCATTTTGAATTCTTTAATGGCATTTTCCTCTGTACCAAGCTGCGTACCTGTGCATGTGTGTGTGTATGTGAATTGAGATACAATTTGAAAATATTAACAGAGATTTACTGGTGTTGTCTATGGTTTTCTTCCTAGCTTCCCCACCAAAAAATAGCCTTTATTGCCTCAGGGGAGACTTATGTGCCCTAAGGAGGGCATCACCCAAAGGAATCTAGAGAGAACAAAGAAGTTGGTTGACTTCTGTAAGAGGAGGTGCTTTTTTATTTACAAAATAGGAATTTTGAGAGGAAAATATTTTTTCAGCAAAGAAGTTGGATGTGGAATGTTAAAGAATAAACCCACCATTTGTGTATTCCATAAATAATAAAATTTAGACAAAAGGCATCAGCTGTAGGAAGAAGTGGAAAACTAAGATTTTGGTCTAATGAGCAGAGACACAACAGTCTTTTTACTTTTGAGTCTTATGAGGAAGGTGCTCAGGGTAACAGGACTGAGGGTAGAGCCAACAGCAGAGAACTGTTATCTAGCTTTCCTATATGCAAAGAGTGGACCTGTAAGTCTTGGGCAGGTCTGCATTCGGCATGTGAGTAAAGGAGGTATTTTGCTAGCGAGCTAGAAAGCTACCAAAAGAGCCTCTAATCATCCCCCTTAATATGTGAGGCAATCCAGGAGTGGTATGTTTCCCCTCAAAGGATGTGAACATGGCTGGAACCCCACAGTCAGTCTTTGGGTGGTTTCAAGAACCAGGAGAGATCAGAGTGATCTAAAGGACATGGTGCCTGGAAGGCAGAAGGTGATGAAGACAGGAGAATGTGTGGGATAGTGGAGACTGGTGTAAACTGTACACATCATTAAAGCCAGCCTGGACTGATACACCTTCACATGGCCTGCACACCTCCTGCGAATGCCAGGATGACATAGAAGCTCTCCAGAAACTTAGATCACCTGTATGGGCAGAAGGGAAGGAAAGTAAAGATGGAAAGGAAGGTAGGAGAGGGGAAGAAGGAAGGTTTAGATCTTGGAATGCTGAAGTATTCAATATGTAGCCCCAAAAGAAATTTTAAATTGGAAATAACTGAGTTTAACATGAATTGGCAAATTTAAAATTTCTACTACTGAGAGAAAATGAGCATTGAAAACTAAGAAATCAAAAAACTTGTTTGCATTATCTGAGTTTTTGACTATGAAGTTTGTACCCACTACATATCAAGCCTACATGACTGAAATCATGCTGTATATGTTGTTTTCCAATTGTTCTCTTTTTCTGCTCAACAATATGTAATAGCTATTTCTCCACGTGAGGACACATAAATGCTCAACATCCATTTTATTTCTTTTTTCTTTTTTTTTTTTGTTTTAGAGAAGTTTTTAAAAAGATTTTATTTATTTATTTTTAGAGAGAGAAGGGAGGGAGAAAGAGAGAGAAACATCAATGTGCGGTTGCTGGGGGCTGTGGCCTGAAACCTAGGCATGTGCCCTGACTGGGAATTGAAACTGCGATTCAACATCCATTTTAATGAGTATGTAGTATTCATTGTATATTTGCCTAACTAGTCACCAATGTCAGATATTTATTTTGTTTCCATTGTGTCATTTACCTTTAATACAATTCCAAGCAGGATTTTCCTTGCAGTCACTGTGAAGATAGTAGTTTTTATAATCATCTAGTTTGACTAATTTGTTTTACATTAAATAAGCTATGCTTCATACTTTGAGCAGTCTTTTCAAATTGGAAATTGTGACTAGAACTTTCCTTATTATTTAGCCTAGAATCTCAAGGTTGTATACATTTCATTTTAGTGGATCTTCATTTGACCTCTGGTATGTGGTCATTTTTAAAAATTTTCTTAATAGTTTCCTATTTTTTGAAGACAAAATATATTGTTCATACAATTTATATTGTTCATACAATTTATACTGTTTCATTTTTCTATTGTATTCCATTAGTGTACACAAATTAGTCTTGACTAGAATTTAAAACATATTAGGACAATAATTTATTGTGGTGTGGATCTAGTATATTTATTTAGATAAATATACTAGCTATTTCAGAGAAAGTAGATTTCAGTATTGATATCAACAAATCTGCAGATGACATGATAGTATACATAGAAAACCCTATAGACTCGGCCAAAAAACTGCTTGACCTAATAAATGCATTTGGCAAAACAGTGGGATACAAAGTCAATATCCAGAAATCAAAGGCATTTCTGTACACCAACAATGAAACAGCAGAAGCAGAAATCAAGAAAAAAAATCCATTTGAAATAGCAAAAAGAAAAATAAAATACCTAGGAATAAACATAACCAAAGAGGTAAAAGACCTGTATTCAGAAAACTACATAACACTGAAGAAAGAAACTAAGGAAGACACAAACAAATGGAAACATATACCGTGTTCATGGATTGGAAGAATTAATATCATCAAAATGTCCATACTACCCAAAGCAATTTACACATTCCATGCAATACCTATTAACGTACCAATGGCATATTTCAGACATAGAACAAACACTTCAAAAATTTATATGGAATCATAAACAACCCCAAATAGCTGCTGCAATTTTGAGAAAGAAAAGCAAAGTAGGAGGGGTCACAATACCTGATACCAAACTGTATTATAAGGCCACTGTAATCAAAACAGCCTTGGACTGGCATCACAACCGGCACATGGACCAATGGAACAGAACAGAGAGCCCAGAAATAAACCCAAGCCTCTATGGTCAATTAATATTTGACAAAGGAAGCAGCAACATAAAATGGAGTAAAATAGCCTCTTCAACAAATGGTGTTGGGAGAACTGGACAACTACGTGCAAAAAAAATGAAACTTGAGCACCAACTTACGCCTTCCACAAAAATAAATTCAATATGGATAAAAGACTTAAATATAAACCATGACACCATTAAAGTCCTAGAGGAAAATGTAGGTAGGAAAATCTCAGATATTTCACACAGAAACTTTTTTACTGACATGTCCCCTAGAGCAAGGGACATAAAGGAAAGAATAAACAAATGGGATCTCATCAAAAAGCTTCTGCACGGCTAAAAAAAAAACAGTATTAAAATATAAAGAGAACCAACTGTATGGGAAAACATATTTGCCAATAATACCTCAGACAAGGGTTTAATCTCCAAAATATATAAAGAACTTACACTACTCCACTCTAAGAAGACAAGCAACCCAATTAAGAAATGGGCAAAGGACTTCAACAGACACTTCTCCAAGAAGGAAATACAGAGGATCCAAAGACACATGAAAAGATGTTCAATATTGCTAGCTATCAGAGAGATGCAAATTAAAACCACAATGAGACACCACTTCACACCAGTCAGAGTGATCATCATAAACAAAGCAACAAACAACAAGTGTTGGAGAGGTTGTGGAGAAAAGGGGACCCTAGTGCACTGTTGGTGGGACTGCAGACTGATAACAACCACTTTGGAAAGCAGTATGGAACTTCCTCAGAAAACTAAAATGGATCTGCCTTTTGACCCAGCAATTCCACTGCTGGGGCTATATCCTAAGAACCCTGAAACACCAATCCAAAAGAACCTTTGCACCCCAATGTTCATAGCAGCACAATTTACAATAGCTAAGTGCTGGAAGCAACCTAGATGCCCATCAGTAAATGAATGGATCAAAAAACTATGGTACATTTACACAATGGAATTCTATGCAGCAGAAAGAAAGAAGGAGCTCCTACCCTTTGCAACAGCATGGATAGAACTGGAAAGCATTATGCTAAGCGAAATAAGCCAGGCAGTGAAAGACAAATACCATATGATTTCATCTTTAACAGGAACCTAAACAACAAAACAAAGAAACAAGCAAAATATAGTCAAAGACACTGAAATGGAGGACGGGCTGATGGTGACCAAAGGGGAGAGAAGAGGGAATCTCAGGGGAGAATGGGAAAGGTTTACAGGAACAAATATGAAGGACATATGGACAAAAACTAGGGGGCAGGGGTAATGGGAGGGAGGTGGGGAGGGTGGGTGGGGGAGCTGGAATGGGAGTTAAAGGCAGAAAACTGTACTTGAACAATGATTAAAATAAAAAAATTTAAAAAACCCAAATCATATACCTAGGTTTGGCTGATTTTATAACAGAGGATATGATTATTTAATATGAAACTCATTTATTTTAAGATGACTTTTTTGTCTTTTGTCTTCAAGTGAGGAGTTGTGGTTCAATTGGGTAAGAAATAATTTGGTGTATTCCTTTAATCTTTGGAAAATTCTTCTTAAGATAAAAGTTTGTTCTCCTTGAGTAGAGATGATTTAAAGAATATTTTAAGAAATTTGATATGGAGGATATTTCTGGAGAAAAAGGGAGAAAACAATTAGATGTTCATAGCAAATGTGAATGTATATACTATATTCAGTGCCTAGCATGATGAAGCTCTCAGTTACATCAGAGAGAGCAAGAGCTCAATATTTAATTGCTAAAGGAATAAGTGATTGAGCTAATGATCAAATGACTCAATGGCTGACAAATCTTCTATAAAGGAGTCAGCAGATGCTCATGCTATAGATGGCTGCTCTCTGATGAAAATAGGGCATCTGATCCCTGAATTACATTTTATTATTCTCTTGGTGGCAGAGACTGAATTTACTTGTATGAAACAGGCACTAAAACATAAAAAAAAAAAAGCTCACACTGGCCTCTTTTGCATGTGAGGACACCTTCAGTTACCAGGGCAGAGGGGACAGGTAAAAGTGACAGCTCAATGGAAACACAGAGGAAAATAGACACTTGAAAGGATATTGATTTATAAGAATATGAATCATTTATGATTACTTAACCAGAAATACATTTTCTGCAAGTGCTCTGAGAGCAGAGAGACCATGAAATTCGAGAAGGACTTTGAAAGGCAGAAAAAAGTGGGGAAGAGCAGGAAGTGTTGAGGGAAGACTCTGTTTGGAGTGTTGGGTGTTTGAGGAGGAGAAGTAGGTGCTAAGACTGGAAATAGAGGCTTCTCTGAAGGAGTCATGAGTGAGGATAACCTTGAATTACAGATTATTGGGTCTACAACTGCACTGTCCAATATGGTAGCCACTAGTTACATTAAGATATGCTCTAAGTAGAAAATGAACACCAGATTTTTAAGACTTAGTATGTAATAAAACAATATAAAATATCTCATTAATAAATTTTATACTAATGATATTTTAAAATGCTAACATTTTGGATGTAGTTAAATAAAATATATTATGAAGTATATATTATATTACATATGTTATAAAAATTAATGTCACTTGTTCGTCTTTCTTTCATGTGGCTACTAGAATATTTGAAATCATGTACTTAGCCTACATATGTGGCTTGTGTTGATATTTGTACCTCTCATTGTATTTCCATTACATGGTACTAGTCCAGACTTTTATCTGAAAGCAGTGCCTTTGGGAAGTTGAGGAGATAGTATTGAAGGTTTGGACTAATGTTTAGTGTGATTTCCTCATCTACACTGAGGGTATATTGTGGAGTAGGAAATGTAGGTTTGGAGCTTGGAGAAGGTATTCACAAGGAAATGTGTGTGAAGCTAAGCTCTGAAGGTATGAATGTGAAAGACATCACCTAGGGAGGAAGTTTCTGCAGGGGGCAGTTCAGAGTAGAGGACCAGACTGAGCTATGTCAGGCTGAGTATGATTTTTTATGTTTGAGTTTTAAGGGCTTTGAGATATAATTTCTGAAAAAAGTAGTGGCAGAAAAACAAAACAAACCATCACCCCACCAATGTTTGTTTCATTGAATGAATGCTGCATTGTTAAGGAACAAATTCAAGAGATGGATTCAGAAAACCAGTGATTTTCTTTCCTTTATATGTACACATTGTAAAAAATTCAATCTATAGTTAATAAATGCAAGTTACCTTGATTGATGGAAGATTAGACACAAGATGTGTAAAATAATGAAGGAAGTACAAATCTGCCATGCCTAAATGTGCTTGTGTGCAGAATGAGACATTTTTTAAAAATGAATTAATTGCACCCATAATTGTACCTCTCACATTTACAACTTTAGGGAAGTTGTAAGGGTGTTAGTAAGCTTGGGAAGGGAAGAAAATGAAATTTCATCAAGCAGTGAAATCTCCACCTGAAGAGATAATGTGCTAGGCCTGGCATTTTCAGGCACTGCTGATGAGCTCAGCTCACCGCTTGTGTTGATGAAAGGGTGAACAGTTGAGCCTCATTTCCTATGAGTGTTGTGACTTTAAACTTTCCTTGTTTTCACTGGTGATTGTATTAATGGAAGGGCTTACATTCACAAGCCACCTGTGTCCAAGCTGACTCCAGGCAAAGCCAGAACTCTGCATAGAACCAAGGTGCACCATTCACTGTAAAGGAAGGGTCACAATTAGTGGTGCTAGGAATCTTGCTGTCTAAGACTAGCTATGTAATGAATGGATATGTAATGAAGAGAAGAGAGAGACCTGAGTCAGGAGGCCCCCCACCCTGCCTCAGCTCTTGTCTTGCTCTCAAGAGATGAATTCAAGTGAGAGAGATACCACTTATGGTAGAAGTATAGTAGAAATAAGTTAGCAAGTTTATTTATGAAACACATACAAGCACAAAGCTGCAAGCAGGCACCTGGCTAGTCTAAATGCCCCATGTATAGAGGAAATAAAGTTGTGTGTTAGTAAGCTTGTTCAACATACTTGAGCCTAGGCCTCAAGTGTATAGAACACTTATAAACCTTAGTCATCTTTTAGATTCCCCTTCCTTTTTCCCCATGGGAATAATGTGTAGATGCAAAGGCTTTCTTTTTCAGTTAGTATGGACTCTTCTTAGTTAGTGGAATTGTTACAGAGGCCCCCTTTCCCAGCATAGGTCCCCCCTTTTCCTCCTGTGAGATTCCCACCTGTGATGTTCAGAACCTAGGAAATCTTAGTAAGGTTGTTACAGAAACCCCCTTTCTCAACACAGTCTCATGGACTCTCCCTTCCTCCTGCGCTGTATTCTTGTAATGCTTGGGACACCTGGCAGTCTTATCCAGTTGGGCCCAGGACTGCTGAGTTAATTGGTGAGACGTGTCTCCCTTTTGCTTCTAGTCTCCTGTATTAAGTTCTCTGTTAGATTGTGATGAGAAGGGCCCTGCTTTATTTCCCTATTTCTACTCTGGCTGCTCATTTCTAATTGCTGCCTAAAGGGACAGACTGAGAGAAGTGTGGACATTTTATACTTGAAAATCCAAAAGAGTAAAAAGTAGACTATGTGTCCTAGCTTAGATTTATTTTCTTTATAAACTCTGGAAGAAGAAATAAATTTTATAATTTAGTCAAGTAAGGAATGCAATATACAAATTTCCAGAGATTAATTTAGATGTTAAACTATTCAACCCATCAAAAAGGCACTGGTTCTTTTAGGATCCATAAATTTGATCAGATTAAGACATCTTGATTTATCTTTCTTCCAGAGTCTAAGGAAAACAATGTCTTATCATTTGAACCATGGGTAAATTAGCCCTTCTGTGATTTGACCATGGGCTTTTAAGCTTTAGAATCTACAAAGAATCATCCAATGAACTTGCAGCAATGCAGGTGCCTGGATCTCAGCATCAGTAGATCTTCAACAGTAAACAGGAATGTGCTTTTTATAGTCACCCTAGGACACTTTGTTGCAGAATGCCTTGGACCATATAGCTTTAGGTAAGATTTTTTAGGATAAGGCATCTCTGACACCTTAAAATTTAAACAGAATGCTAACTTGGATGAGACACTGACATTTTAGGATCAAATGATACTATTAAGAAATAAATGGCTCTGTCTTGCTGCTTTTGGACACCTTCATTTCACATTTAAACTAGCCAGTAACTGAATGTATATCTGAAGTCACATATACTGCATCTATCCATAGATACATGCTATCCGACAAGTCAAAATATAAACACAGAGATGTCTGCATAAGAATTTCAGTCTTGTTTTCTGTGGTTGTTATATAGGCCTTATAAGTCCCCATGGTTTTACTGGTTTCAAGCAACCCAATTTCCAGAAATATCTGCCTCAGTTTCCATCCTTCTAGAAAGTCAGAAGGCATGAATTTGCAATAAATAAGTCACAAATGGCACAGCAGTACAGTTTTGGATTATAACAAACATAACACAATTCTTGTCATTGATACCTATCCTGTATGATTTTACCCACTAAATTTCTCAGTGTAATGGGATGCTATTATGGGATATTAACCAATCCCATTTTTTCCCTGATGACATATTTGCAGTAATCACTGGAACCTATCCCCATCTGGCTGCTAGATATAAAGCCTCTTTACTGTACAAAACTGCTATTACAGAACAGCCAGGAGACATCTTTAGGACATAAATCAGAAAGGTTTTGAAGAATTTTTTTAGGACTCATTCCTTTACTCTTGCTTCTGTAAAAATTTACCACAAACTCCATGGCTTAAAACAAAACACACTATCTTATAGTTGTAGGGGTCAGAAGTGCAAAATGGGTTGTCAGCATTTATTTTATCTGTAGTCTTTAGGGCAGAATCTGTTTTCTTGTTACTTCAAGTGTTTAGAGGCTGTTTGATTCCTTGGCTCATGGCCTCTATTCCTATCTTCAAAACCAGCAGCGTAGAATCTTCAGATATCTCTCTGGCTCTGTTTCATAGGGACTCCTGTGATAATACTGGTCCACCCAGTAATTCTGGATAGAATTCATCTCAAGGTCTTTTGACATGTAATGGAACATCCACAGATTCTGTGGACTAGGATGTCGACATCTTTGGGCAACCATTACTTTGTCACTTCATCTACCACTGATGAAATACTTGGTGAAAAAGGAGTCAATGAGAACTCAAGAGAGTTTGCCGTTGCAGTAGATTTCCAAGAAAATCTCACACCCTGCCCATTTCAAGTTAATTCTGAGAATACTCCAAGTGACCTTAGGCATCTGAGAATAGAAGACATTTTATTTTTTCTTCTCATTTCTTCAGTGAAGCCCAAGAAATAAACATTTCCTGCCCTAGTTTGATGCGACACCAGAAGACTTAAACAGGGGATTGGTATTTTAGGTGTAGATGCACAGGCAGCGCGGCGCTGTGCATCCTTGATTCTCTGCTGTCATTAGAATGCTAGAGAAGGGCACCTGTGAATTCTATGTGACACACACAGGTGCTTAGAGGTGGTGGAGAAAAAGTGAATTCAAATGGGTCTCATGACAAGAGCATACAGAACAGAGTCCCTAGACCAATGCTCTGAGACCTGTGTGTCTGTTAGCAGGTATGACCTCTGTGAGTACAGATAGGGTGGTGTTTACCCATTGGCTGTCAGCATGGACAACTGATGATGCCCAGGAACAAGCAGCCTTCCTCAGTGCTGTGATGCTCTGGAAGCTCTCCAGGGATTTTATCCCTGTGTGGAGGGCACAAAGAGAAAAAACTCAGTAGATATTTATAATGAGTTAAGTTAAACTTAACTTATCTGGAGTTAAGTTTTCTGCCATTAGGTAGAATAAAGTCTCAAAGTAATGATTAAAACTATATTACTTTATGAAGTTAATTTTTGGTGTTCATGCAGTTGCATTTTACAACCTAGCCATTTTATACTACTACATTTTGAGGAATCTTCTAAATTTTAGGTATAACCTCATGGAGATCCTAGGAAAAATTAGGATATCAGTAAAGCTTCTTTAGCTCTTATTTCTCCTTCCCATATTTTGTTTAATTTTTATCCCCCGTCTTTTTAAAATAGCCTCACATGAGGGTATGTTTTTATTGATTTAAGAGAGAGAGGAATGGGGGAAGAGAGAGAGAGAAACATCGATTAGTTGCCTCCCATATGCACCCAGGTAATTATCCTGACTGAGGATCGAACCCGCTACTTTTTGGTGTATGGGCTGGCCCTCCAACCAACTGAGCCAGCAGGCCAGGGCCTTGTTCCCTTTCTTAAGCCTCTTTCTATATATCCCTTTGACTGGGGCTTATTAAAAATTCAGTGCTCTAAAACTTGGCACAGGCAATAATTTATTTGCTTATATAACTAGAAAATCCTGTGAGAATGTAAGCTACAGGGTTGGTTTGATCCACATGTTAATGCCTTGGATCATATCGTTAAGGTGCAAGTACCTGTCTCTGTGGTCTCTCGGTTCTGTCCTCTGCACATTCAACCTGCCTATAGGCTGGTTGCTCTCATGGTTGCAACGAGGGTGTCAGATATAGCATCCATGACCAGCGTTCACATAGATCTAGGGGAAGACAGGGATTTTCTTCTCCCAACCATGAAATAAACATCCTGAGCAAGAGAAATTTGGTTATATGCCCACTCCTAAACTGTTAACTATACCAGTAAAATCCCATGTTCTGACTGGTTTAGGCCTTAGTTATCATACTGAATCCAAAAATGATCCAAATGGATCAGTTTCACAGGAGTCCACATTTGAAGCTGGGGAGGCATCAGTCTTTTCTGTACCACTTAGCTACTATACAAAGGAGGAAGGTTGGAAAAGACACTTTTTTTAGAGTTGCCTTTACCAGCAAGAACTGTCTGTGTTCCCATCCTTAAATTGTCACGTTCTACTATATAATCATTTCAGGTGATCTCCTCAAGATTTCCAAGGCATCAATTTTGATAATTTGATAAGCTAAGTTGTTTCTATTTATTTATTTATTTGTTCATTTTATTCTTGTTTAAGTACAGTTGTCTGCATTTACCCCCTACCACTTCCCCCTGAGCCATTCTCACCTCCCTCCCCTGCCTCACATATTTTTAAGAAAATGTGGCTTTTGGAGCTAATGGGCTGATTTAATTTTACTAGAAAATTAGAGCAATTTCAGGCATGCAGATAAGATTAATTCTGTGGAAGATTAACAGATAGCTTATTTGAGTGCCACAAATGAAATAGCTCTTGACAAATGACTAAACATTTTTTAAAAGTTTTGCATTTTTAAAGGCTATGGAGAGAATGGTTGTATCAGTCATTGAGGGGACTGTTCCTAACTCTGATTAAGGTACTTTTGATCAAGATGATTCATTGATAAACTTGAATAAAATGACTCATATCTTTGTGTATTGGAACACTCTTACCATGCACACTGTTGACCCTGGGGGAGTGCTTTCACTCTGTATTTGAAAGTCAAATGTTGGGGGGGGGGCTCTTTTTTTGCAAGTATGTTTGACACAATAGATTATAATGAGTCTTTTAGGCTTCTTTGCATTCAACCCTAAGGCCTAAACCAATTATTCACTGTAATGGCTCCTTTCCGAGCAGTGACAGGACTTGATATAAATGCT
The DNA here is from genome assembly GCF_004126475.2 of Phyllostomus discolor. Taxonomy (NCBI): domain Eukaryota; kingdom Metazoa; phylum Chordata; class Mammalia; order Chiroptera; family Phyllostomidae; genus Phyllostomus; species Phyllostomus discolor. The sequence goes on from NC_040905.2 coordinate 63,645,176, forward strand.
TGTTAAGAACAGTTGGCTTTGCTGATTACATTTCCAGTGATGGCAAATAGGAGCTTAAGGGATGACAAGGATTTTGGAGACAAGGCACTGTTTTATCAGATAAGACCTCATGTCAGGGAAGAACCAATGAGAATTATTGTTCAGAGTACATGCTATTTTTAGAGTCTCAGGGATTTTATACATATGGATTTTTTTGGCACAGTGTGTTTTACACAGATTGGAACATACATGTAAAAGTACATTAACATGTTGTATGAGTAGTTATATGAATATTTAAAGTTATATGAATATTTTCATTCTAGGTAGAATGTGTACAAATACCAAATAAATATTTGTTGGATAGTTAAATTAAGTAGATATACAACTTTACTTGTTAACTTTTAAATGAATTTTTAGAGGTAATAAGTGATTCTTAAATATGTTCTAATTTCTTTATAGAAGACATGGAGGTATAGTTTATGAATGTTTATTCCTAATGATAATTTAGGCAATTTGTATTTAACCTATCTTTCACGTAGTGAAGAGTAAACTTTCTCAAGAAAATTTATATTGCATTTCAGAACATAAACATTTTCTGACTTGTTTGGCACCTGTATGCTTGGAATGAGCATAATCAAGAGTATATGGCTACAAGAAGATTCAGTATTACCTTTAGGATTGAGCTACACCAACAGAGCTATAGTATGTTTTTAAAGCTAACTTGTTATCTGCCTACCTTGATGAAAAGCTATTGGAAACAGGATCACCTGCAGATGGGACTCTGAAAAAATCACTACCTTTTTGAAACTTTTACCTTATGAAGGAATGGATAGGTGCACAGCTAAAAGTACTAAAAACTTAGTAATAGCAAGCCCAGACTGCTTTTCCTCTTATATGATGTTAGAACTATTACTGTTAATCAAGTTAACTTTCCTTTCACATATAACAAGAGATCATTATTGTTACTTCGTGAGCAGAGGATGGATTGGACAGAAGAAAAATTGAAAGTGGGAAGACAAGTTAGGATGCTCCTACAGACAAATGAGAAGTATAAACTTCTGGGATGGAAATGCTAGCTATAGAGTAGAGAAATTGACACACTGATAATATTTAAAAGTAGAATAATAAAATAGTTGTTGTAAGAAACTCAGGAAGAATTGATGAGTCCTAGATTTCTGGCTTTGAGAATGAAATGGGTGGTGAGGGGGTGGTTTTATTAACATGTGTGAGGAAGTCTAGGTAGGGTGGCAAGTTTTAGGTGTATTTTTGGTAAGGGATTATGATCCACACCTACATCACACTATGAGGTTTGATTTAGATGACCTTCTTTATACTTCCATAGTAAGCATGCTTTTTGTTTCTATGGTGAAATAAATTTCTAATTATCCACCCAGTGTTTTTTCTTTTTATCTTTCTTTTTACAATAGAATTCTGGTTTTGTTGGTGGCAGCAAAGTGTTCAGATAAAAGTGCTAACTTGTCTTTCATGCAGTAGAGGTGACCATGGTAGAAGTCATAAATCTGGTCAATGCGATGAGTACTTCTAAACAGTTTTAAAAGGACACAGATTCAGATGGCACATCTCATTTTTCTTTTGCATTTCCCCCTCCTGCATGCCTAAAGTGTGGATGCAATCACTAGAACTGTGGCCACCAAATTGACACCAACCATAAAAGGCAAAAACAGTCATATGACCCTTCACCTTGATATTGAGTTACTCAACTGACACTGGATTGACTTCCTCTATTATTTTGTTATGGGAGAGGAAAATGAAGCTTATTTTGTTAAGCCACTGTTTTCTGGGCTTTCTGTTGTACACAGTCAAATCTAAATTCTAGCTAAGCATTCGCTCCAATCTGTGTTGTAAATTGTGGAGGTTTCGTCTTCCCTGCAAGATAAGTTCCTTAAGTCTCTTGCCTTATCTATCTATGTATTAATAACACTCAGCACAGGATTAACACATGATAAGCACCATAAAAGTTAGTGAAAGTAACTTGATAAATAATTATATTATCCTCTTGAGTAAGATAAATAAGGCCTGGAATAGAGATAAACCTAGAATAATTGGATTATTTACCTCCTGTCTTGTGATGAGAAACCTCTCAACTTAACATTTTTCCTTTATCCACAGTTAATAGCAAATCTCAGCTTACCAGGGCATTTCTCCCCCATAAATATGATTCTGTAAGATGTCTGTAGTTCCAAAATGTCTAAGGCTTTTATGCATTTGTAACATGCAAAGCATTTTCCTGTTGTGTATCATTTGAGCTTCATTGTAAACATATCCATTTTACCAATAAACTTCCACGTGAAAAAATTAAAATCATAATAAATAATAGTGGCAAAGCTGCAGTAAAAAAAGTCCAAAAGACCTTAAAACCTATACTAGTATCACTTTCAACATACTTCACCAAGTACTTTTTAAAGAAAGTTTAAATTTAGACATATTATATAATATATAATAAAACAAGGTTGAAAAGATAGAAACTATGCATAATGCAATTAATGTGATATAATATGCTAATTTATAAAATATTGAGATATACAAGTTAGATATATTTTATTTTATTCTGATTAAATAATACTGTGTTGAACAGTTTTCAATTATAATCATATACCAATAAGTGGGAGTCTTAAGTATAATTTTATGGGTTATTTTTCCCAGATATGTCTGTGTAGTTTAAATTCTTATAAAATTGGCATGTGTTAACTCCTGGGAATACTATGAATTAAACATATCTTGTTTGTAGTAGAAGCTATGTAAAGTTTCCCTAAAAATAGTTCAGTATTGCTACTGGACACAAACCAAATTAGTTAAGACCTCATTGGTCAACTTAAGCATCAAAATAAATAATGATACCATTGGGGTATATCTTATTATATTTAAAATGTAATTTATGAATTTCTACTACAATAAAACTGAGTGAACTAATGAGATAATGGAAACAAATAATCTTTGTTGTAGTGGGGAATGTCAATTGGTAAATATATAAAAAGGGTGACTAAATAGAAAATAGAATTTTTATCCATCACAGTTATAATCCATTGAGATAGAAATCCTCTATGGACACTAAAATGATTTGGTGAAAGTATGTGGGGAGAAACAGGAAGTTTACATGATGGTAAATGTTCCCCCCATACTAGTTATAAAGGGGACTAAGGTACTTTTACAGTGGAGAAATATGACAGAGCACAGTGAACAAAGTTAGCACTACCACTAATGGGATGTGACAAACACTGTGGTATGCCACCTGAATCCTCTTTCAGGAGTGAAGGATGCATTCCTGCAGCCAATGTAGGCTGAAGAGATCACTCCACCCACCAGCACACCCTCTCTCTAGTGGGGCCCTCACTCCGTGACTGGTACCCGTGCACCTAGACCTCTTGCCCCAGTGCTGGGCAATTCTGAAGGTTACACACCTCCCTACAGGGTTGGCCAAGCCTTATGTTGAGACTGTCACAATCCAACTTCTCTCTGTGCTGAATCTATCATTCTTCCCTTCCTGTTCCCACTGAGAGTCGCAAGAATACTTCTTGATGAATATTTTTCATATTAGTACCCCCCTCAGAGCCTGTTTCTTGGAGAATCAGACCTGTTGTATCAAACAAACTGACCTCATGTACCTTTGGATCTGCTGCATTCAGAAGGGCTCACATTAGTTATGTATATTCTTGACAAAAATGCAAAAACTGAATGTAGTTATAATGAAGCATTCAGAAAATAAAAAAATGAGGTATTCTATAAAACAATTGGTCTTTAATCTTCAAAAATGTTTATCTAATTTATGTTTTCTAGTTTTTCTGTGGTGGTTATTAAACTAGGCTAAGAAAATATAGGGGAAATGCCATTCCTACTAATAGCATAAACATAGCATAATGGGTGAAGTGAAGACATTCAAGTTATATGTTGATGACAAATCACATGTGTACCTTGCATACTGAAAAATTCTGTCTTCTAAGGGAATGGGTTATTTTAGAAAACAGTTGAACAGATAGTTTGCATAAGTGGTGAATTTTAAAATATTGCTAGAACAACTGAATAAGTAAACTGAAATTCTGTCTCCCAGAAGCTTCAGATTTGAAAAAAAGGAAAGTGACAAATTTTTCCTACTTTAAGAGTAAAGTGGGGAATTACATTTCTCTTCTGAATGTTAAGAAATGGAAGGGACAATATGGATGATAAAATGGAAAAGTGAGATAATAAAGTAGAAAGACATAATATTAATAAGACCATGAAAATAAAAATAAATTAAAAAATGGAAAACTAGGAATATTTATCTTTCTGTAATAATACTGTGGCCCTAGTGTAGATAATTTGAAACTATTACCCAGAAGCAGCCTTGATTATGGATCAAAGCCAAACCTCTAGGAAGTGTCATTATGCTTATATTTCTATCTAATGAGGAAAAAACAGACTCTATGGCTAAGATTCTAGTTAGGATGTAAAAAATCATCCTCTTTGTTGTAACCAGAGAAGAATAAACTTCATGGAAAGAGACCAGAGATCAGGTGTTCAAGGTGTGTGTGTATGAGAGAAAGGGGAGGGGAGAAGCAAGATGGTAATTTTGTTACTAGGTAGAATAGTAAGCTAAATTGCTGGAATAACAAGCCTCCTTAATAATTTTGTGCTTCTTAAATCAAAATTTGATAAAATATATTAAGTAGCAGGTTGAGACTGGGGGCCCTTCAGAAAGTGGTATAACAACAGAAGTTTATGTAAGGTTAAGAACAATGTGGAACAATAGGGAAAAATTGGCAGTTAGTCACAATTGAAGGAGAATTATAATAAAGAATAAAATATAAGAAATTTCTCACAGCTCCTTAGGTCCCTGCCTTCAGTACAACATTATCTACCATTGGGTAGTCCCACCTATACCACAAAATGCAATGGAGGTGTTTCTTATGTTTCCTTTCCCAAGTTACAAATGAATAGTAAGTATTCAAACTAATTGGAACTGCTTAAAAATTATATTTAAGAACGTGAATCCCATAGAAACATACAGACAGAAAACTAAGAGTCAGAAGTCAACAGACAATAGGCAGAAGCTGTGTGACACTAAAACATACATATGAAGAAGCTAGACCATGAAAACAGAGGTCTATCAGTGTTTCTACTGGTCCTGCAGAGTCCAGTAACATTCACAATGCTGATAGTGCCACAGCTGTAGTTACTGGCTGAGACATCCTATCTCCTCTAGTGTACTTAATAATTAAGTCCCATCATTTGAGGAAACCAGAGCATGATTTTGTACAGGCAGCTAAAAAGAATGTAAAAAACCTGCAGATTTTACCCCTCTTTGAAAATTCCTCAGTATTTGGCAGACAGCTTGAATATGATGTGGGCTATTAATCGTTAAACCCTTAAAAAATTAGAGGTAAGCCTTTTGACTCTGCTAAACCCTACTCTGTGCTCCCCTCAAAAAACACATGTATACAGTTCCATCCATGCTGTTTCAAAGGATAGGAACTCCTTCTTTCTTTCTGCTGCATAGTATTCCATTGTGAAAGACAAATACCATGTGTTCTCACCAATAAGTGGAACTTAATCAACAAAATAAGCAAGCAAGCAAAATATAACCAGAGACATGGAAATAAAGAATAATCTGATGGAAATCAAAGGGAATGGGGGAGGGAAATAATGGGGGAAATAAAGGATAAGATAATCAAAGAACATGTATAAAGGAGTCATGGACAAAACCAAAGGTGGGTAGGATTGAGGGTAGGAAGTGGGGTGGGTGGGGCAGGAAAAAGTGATGGTGGGAAAATGGAGACAACTGTATTCAAACAACAATAAAAAATTAAAAAAAATGAAAACACATATATACAATAAGAGTCTCGTGTGGAAAGAGATGATTGAGATGCTGGATTTACCCTTCTGTTGCCTATGGTAATAGGGCAATTCCTTACCAACTTGTATGAGTAACCTCCTAGAAGTAGGCTATGGCTTAATGACATGTAAAATGACCAGTAATTCCTCAATATGTCCATTTTAGATTATTACAACTTCAAGACCATCCATCTTTTAATTCTTTGTTAGTCAACTTCCAAATTTAACAGGATATTTGACTCTAGAAAAGGCCCAATTTGGTGTAGGACAAATGTCTGCAATGGAATGATTCATGTTATTTTTAATACAGCTGTCTTAGAAGACTGGCTGTTCTAGAAAATTGTTTATTTTCTAACCTACAGAATGAAAATTATAAAGAAAAAAAAAACACAATACCACATTGTAAAGAAAGGAAACACAACACCAAACAAAAAATAACCCTAAAACAAAGCCTGGAAAAATTAAACCTCCACACATTTAGTAATCTCAGCAACACTTCTGCTCTATGGCTATGTCTTACGGAGATGTTTCTCTTGATTTTTCACAGGCTTCATTCTGTTCCTGCTGGTGTTTATCTGTCTGAGATTGGCTCATTGTAGTTCTTCTGAGGTTACACACTGGGAGGGAACCATCTCAGTATGAGTAGTGGAGTATTTACAGTGTGGTTAGTACCATTTTCTTTTTTTTCCTTTTTTTAAAAAAAGTTTATTTATTTTTAGAGAGAGGCAAAGGGAGGGAGAAAGAGAGGGAGAGAAACATCAATGCAAGAGAGAAACATTGATTAATTACTTCTCCTACACACCCCAGGGATGAACCTGCAACCCAAGCATGCACCCTAACTGGGAATCGAACTGGCAACCTTTTGCTTTGTGGGAGGATACCCAACCAAGTGAGCCACATCAGCCAGGGTAGTCAGGGCCATTTTCAGTCATAGTTTTGGATTTTGAAAATCCTTACATTTTTCTGATGTAAAAATAAAGAGGACAAAGCCAGGTGCAACACCAAGGGTTCGTGTGTGTGTGTGTATGTTTAATTCAATAATTTGAAAGACAAACTAAACAGTGCCTGAATCATTGGGTAAGGACTTGCCTATGGAGGATTCTGGCCAGCCATATCCATCTCAGCTGCGGATGTTTGTTGAAACATGCTAAAAAACATACACAGAGACTACCAGGTCCTGTGGGGGAATAGGAACATAAGGGCCACTCCTCACATGGGGAGCGCCTTGGCCACCCTCTCTCCTGGAGGGCACCATGGCCACTCCTCACATGGGGAGTGCACCCTGCTCCCCCTCCAGAGAGGCTTTTTATTGGATTCATTCTCACAGGAATTCAGGTAAAGCTCATTAAACATTGCCGGTAAGTAAGGATCAAACAATAGATAGCAAGGAGGTTTGAGGGCCTATTTTGAGTCAGGGTCAAAGAGCTGTAAAACTTTAAAGAACAAACTTACTTTTTCCTTGGACCCTTGTCATTCAGCTGAGAGCATTCTAAACAAAGCAGGTTTCACAGGAGTTTACATATTCTTTCTTAGGCCTGATCACCTGGGGAACTCACCCTTTTCAGCACAGAGATTCACCACCCTGTCATTGTTTCAGGCTTAGGTGGAGCAAGGGAACTAAGGCAACCAAAAGATAAGGAGATTTTCTCCCAGAGATGAGGACTCAGGCTATATCAAAGCCGAGGAGTGAGGGTCCATCACCCCCTTTTGCTGTAGCCCCCAAAGTCCTTTCTTGGGGGCCTCCCACATGATCGTGCCTGTCTTAGATCATTCCCCCTGGGGAATCTTACCCGTCATTGGCTAACTGACCAAGCATTGAGGTTCAGTTATGAATGAAGCAGCAGAACAGTGCTCCTGCCAGGGAGATAAGCTTTTGTTTCCTTGCTGGCTTATGGTCCAAGGCCACTCCCTCAGCCTTAGCTTTTTCTAGCTAAGGGGGGTGGGGGTTACAGCTTCTGATACCAGGCAGGGCAGTTCCCAATACTTGCCTAATCCTCATACTTGATTAAGATGAGAAATACTTTATGTCTGATGTTTCCAGTAAATTGGATTGTATTGCTTTTACATTAAGCTCACCAAAACAGGTAGATATTTTAGCCAAGAATTACGGTAGTCTCCTTTAACCAGAACCTAATCAACAAAACAAACAAACAAGCAAAATATAACCAAAGACACTGAAATAGAGTCTGGAGCGTCTGGACACTGACAGGCTGACAGTGACCAGAGGGGAGAGGGGAGGGAATTTCAGGGGGAAAAGGGAAAGGTTTGCAGGAACAAGTATAAAGGACACATGGACAAAAACAAGGGGGGGTGGGTGGAAATGGGAAGGAGGTGGGGAGGGCTGGGGGTGGACTGGGATGGGAGTAAAAGGCAGAAAACTGTACTTGAACAATAATTAAAATAACAAAAAAAAGAATTACGGTAGTTTGTTATTATATGTGTACTCAAGCATTTTGAAGCCCACAATTCTTATAAGCTTAAAACTAAGTGAAGTAATTTAGTTATAGGCAGTAAAGGTCAATAAAACTTTATTTAGTTGACTGATTTGTTTTAAGTTAGTTGTAGGGAAGTAACTGTTGGGAATTTGGAGGAATTCATTGATAGTGCTTAGTGTTTTTCATTCTTGTTGCACAACCCTATCCCTCTGCACTGGCAGTGTTTTATTTTGTATTTATTTCTGAATCTGAAGATATTAACTATAAAGTAATGTTTTGACTGGTTTAAAGGTAAAAACATAACACATTTGAGAATGGTGTCTCTGTAGAGAGACTCTGTAGAGAGATTTATTTTATACCATTAAAAAAGAGTGTCTTTAGAATACCTATGAGTATTCCTCCAGATGGGAAGATACTACTTTTTACAGTTTTGTGAACAATGCTCACATAGGTAAAACTAATGGAAAGGGAACAAACAACAGCAAATCTTATGACATGCTTATTCTTTGAAAACAAAACACTTCTTTAATAACTAGTGCCAGAAGACCTTTACCTCAGAGCCAATGAGAATGAAATTTACAGACCTAATAGAACAATCCTAGTAACAGCAAAATAAAAACCTTAGGACTTTCACACTGAAGAGGACATATTACACAAATCTTCCAAAAGTAAACCAAAGTTTCTAAATGCAAATAGGTAGACGGGTGTGACCTTTACCTCTATCTGGAACCCTGAAGTGTCTTGGACATCCAGAGACTGATAACGTGTTTAAGACCAGCATCCAGAGTCAAATATATTCTTCCAAAACCAGTAGAGATTCTGCTCCCTGATAACTGAGTTGTTGATGTGGCTGAATTTGTTGTGTTTGCCTAGTCACTGTGCAATACAAGGGAGGAGAGCTCTGATTTCAGTGGACACTCATTCTTTCTGCATCACTCTTTTTTCACAATGAACATCTCCATTGCTTTTATAAGTCCACATCTACTGCCCTGCTGTGATCTTAAAGACAGCCTGTTTAAAAATAAACTCTTCCTTTTCACAGACACACATCAAGTCACCAAAAGTTAATGGCCAATACTGGAATAGAGGGAAGACAGAATCTCTAGGTTATTTACTATTCATTCTTTTGAGACTCTGAGAGATTATTAAAAATTTCAAAAAGTTTCTGAAACAAGGATGACCAATATTTTTGGAAATATCAAGCAAAATAAAAATATTTATGAGCTCCATTTATACACTTCAAAATGGAAACAGCCTTATGAATGTCAAGAAGGAGGAGGGGAGTACAAAGGGGTACTTAAAAATAAACTTAGATTGTTTACTTTATTGAACAGAAAAATGCCAATGAGAAAACCAGCATGCTTTTAAAACAACTAAAATATAAATTCTTGAAGTGGTTGTTCTATATCTGTGAAATATGTTATTGGTATTTTAATAGGGATTGAATTGAATCTATAAATTGCTGTGGGTAGTGTGGACATTTTGATGATGTTAATTCTTCCAATCCATGATCACAGTGTTTGCTTTCCCTTACTTGTGTCTTCCTTAGTTTCTTTCTTCAGTGTTATGTAGTTTTCTGAATACAGGTCTTTTACCTCCTTCAATAGGTTTATTCCTAGGTATTTTATTTTTCTTATAGCTGTATCAAATGAGATATTTTTCTTGATTTCTGTTTTTGATATTTCATTGTTGGTATACAAAAAGGCTTTTGGTTTGTCAAGATTGACTTTGTATTCTGCTGTTTTCCCAAATTCACTTACTCATTTGAGTAGTTTTTTAGTGAAGTTTATAGGATTTTCTATGTACACTATCATGTCATATGCAAACACTGATAGTTTTGCATCCCCCTTTCCACTTTGGATACCTTTTATTTCTTTTTCTTGTCTGATCGCTGTAGCTAGGGCTTCTAATACTATGTTGAATAGAAGTGGTGAAAGCTTACATCCTCGTCTTGTTTCTGATCTTAACAACCCTGAACAGCGGCAGCAAGTTTGAGAAAGAACAAAGTAGGAGGGATTACAATACCCGACATCAAATTATATTACAAGGCCATTGTAATCAAAACAGTCTGGTACTGGCATAAGAACAGACACAGATCAGTGGAACAGAATAGAGAGCCTAGAAATAAACCCAAGTCTCTATGGTCAATTAATATTCAACAAAGGAGGCAGAGCATAAGATGGAGTAAAAATAGCCTCTTCAACAAATGGTGTTGGGAGATCTGGACAGATACATGAAAAAAATGAAACCCAACCACCAACTTACACCATACACAAAAATAAACTCAAGATGGATAAAGACTTAAATATAAGTCACAGCACCATAAAAGTCCTAAGGAGGACACAGGCTGGAAAATCTCAGATATTCCACACAACAATATTTTCACTGATATGTCCCCTAGAGAAAGGGACATAAAGGAAAAAATAAACATATGGGACTTCATCAAAATAAAAAGCTTATGCACAGCTAAAGAAAACACCAGAAAAATGAAAAGGAGACCAACCACATAGGAAAATATATTTGCAAATGATACCTCAGGCAAGAGTTTGATCTCCAAAATATATAAAGAACTTACACAACTCAACTCCAGGAAGACAAACAACCCAGTTAACAAATGGGCAAAGGACCTGAACAGACACCTCTCCAAGAAGGACATATAGAGGACCCAGAGTCATGTGAAAGGATGCTCAGCATCACTAGCCATCAGAGAGATGCAAATTAAAACCACAATGAAATACCACTTCACATCTGACACATGGTCAGAATGGCCATCATAACCAAATCAATAAACAGCAAGTGTCGGCGAGGTTGTGGAGAAAAGGAAACCCTAGTACACTGTTGGGGTTTTTATGGAATAAAACCCCCATATGGAACAATATGGAATTTCCTCAGAAAACTGAAAATGGAACTGCCTTTTTGACCCAGCAATTCCACTTCTGGGATTATACCCTGAGAGACCTGAAACACCAATCCAAAAGAACCTATGCACCCCAATGTTCATAGCAGCACAATTTACAATAGCCAAGTGCTGGAAGCAATCTAAGTGCCCATCAGTAAACTAATGGATCAAAAAATCATGGTACATTTACACCAATGGAATACTACACAGCAGAGAGAAAGAAGGAGCTTGTACCCTTTGTGACAGCATGGATGGAACTGGAGAGCACTATGCTAAGTGAAATAAGCTGGGCAGTGAAAGACAAATACCATATGATCTCACTTATAAGTGGAACCTAATCAACAAAACAAATGAGCAAGCAAAATAGAACCAGAGACATTGAAATAAAGAACAAACTGACAGTGACCGGAGGGGAGGGGTGAGAGGGATAATGAAGGAAAGAAGGGGAAGGATCATCAAGGCAAATGTATAAAGGACACATGGACAAAACTAACAGGGTAGGATTAAAGGTGGGAGGTTGTGATAGGTGGGGTTGGGGGCAGTTGTGAGGGGAAAAAAGTGATAACTGTATTTGAACAACAATAAAAAGTATATATATAAATAAAAAATGAAAGTATAAAAATGAAACAACCAAAATATTATTATGCAGACCATACTTGAGAAGTAAGGTGAAAAGAATTTTCTAGTCTTCCATTTCTCACCTCATGTTTGCATGCCACTTCTGACTACATAAGGTGTATTTACATATATTATTTCATTCTCGAAACAACCTCATAATTTAGTGATTTTTAATGTGTCAAATTAAAGTTGGGGAAACTGAGGCTCAGAGAGTTAAAGTTGCCTAATATCATAAAACAGTTCAGAGCTGATTGGGCTTCTCTTAATGTATTGGTGTCCCTGAAAGATGGGGCTGAAATGCAGGGCTTTCCCCAGCTGAACCTTTCTCCTGAGTTGGGACTCTCTTTTGGTCAACTGGCTGGGATACAAATGCATGTTTATGCTTAATCTGAGATAAGAACAAAATCTTTTTAATACAAGAAGGAGGGAGGCATTATTGCCTGAAACAAATAGGGAAGCCTCTAGAGGTGGGTTTTTCCCCAGTGGAGTAGAGGGAAGCTGCAATTCAAAGGAAAGGAATCAATGTATGCAAAAGACCTATAAATGAAGGGAGAGTAGAAGATCGCATGCTGGAACAACAGGTCCAAGGAGATGAGGAAGGAGGTTCAGAGGACCAGGGGTTAGAGGTTATAGAGGTGTAAATCTGGAAAGGTGGGTAAATGCTAGATACTGAAAGTTCTTACATGTGAAGGTCAGGTTTTATAACCTGAATCACAAAGGTGTTTTGGGAGCATAAGTAGAGAGATAACCACAAACTTCATTCTCGAAGAGTCCAAATTTAGAATCCGCACTATAATTTGCCTCACGGCCTCTGGAAAAACTAATTATATTTAACAGAAGCCCTTCACTTTTGATGCTGCCTTTAACTTCCAGCTTCAGAGAGAAATCATTATATTCAATTTCTCTTTGAATTAAAATATGAGAGTATCAGTCTCTAAGAGTTATGTGCTTATTTGATTAGAAGATTTTAACACTTCATTTTACTCAATATTAGGAAGTCTCTATGGAAATATTCACTTCCAGCTAATCAGAAATCAGAGAAGAAAACATAAAGCTAATCCAGTTGAAAGAACTAATTACAAAAATGTGCATTTTGGAGCTCTCTTTATAACCCTGTTAAGTGAATATCCGAATGTCATGTCAGGCAGGCGTCTGCAACATTCATTAATCTCACAGCCACATTACCCATGTCCCCACTGTCTTCCTTTCTGCCTCTTACCCCTTGTTTTATAGGAGCAAGGAATGTCAGAAGAAGAAAAAAAAGAAAAGGAAAATTCAAGCAATTCTTTTGCTCACTAAATTAATTCTTCCGTCCTGCTGTTCTGGGTTACATCTCCCGGTTCCCTTTCTACTTCCACACCCCTGGTAGCACTGCTTCCCTTCACTTCCTCCTACACCAAACTATCATGTTGCCTGGGTCCCACCCACACTGTTATTTAACCTTTACTTTTTTAGGCACTCCGAGTTCACAGTGTTATAGAAATAATAAAATACTACACAGATGTACAAGGAGTAACTCTTTTCTGTAATAGTAAACTTCTGCCTGGTGGAACATGAGGGGAAGTTTGTTATAAGTGAAATTGAGCCTGGGCCAATCATGAATATAGCATAAAAGGGATTAATAAATCCCCAAAATCACAATGAGAAAGCATAGACTTCATATTACTTAAGCAGAGAGATCCTAAATCCCACGCTAGAGGTGTGTATAATGATAGGTTATTAAATCTCCAAGCTAGTTCTGCCCTCAACTTCTCTGGGGTCTGAAACCAAACATTACTACACAGCAAATGTCCATCTATTGTGATGTGGGATGTTCAGCAGGGAGACAGCTCAGCAGCCCTGCTCTTTACTGAAATACATTCAGGGGAAACACAGTCCCACCGCTTTGTTCCACAAGCCGATTAAAAATTGAATTCAATTTCCTAAGTGAGACGTCCTCAGTTGCCATTATACTGCCCTTCTGTCTTCTTGGTTTAAATTGAACAGGATATTTATTTTATGAGTAAAAAAAAACTGAAAATGGTCTTCAGAATGAACTGAGAAATATACACAAATAAAACAAAAACAACAGGAATGCAGTTGTTCATGCATTTGCCTAGGAAAGTCTGCTGTGTAATTGACACTCAACTTGCCTTTTGAAAGATGGTAGACATCAGATTACCTGTCAAGGAGATAATTTATTTGTAGGATTAAAAATAGCCCTGCCTTACTCTTTAAGGTCTGCTTTAATGCATTCCAAATTTTTCACTTCATGAATTGTCCCTATTTTCTTGCCGCCTCCACTTTCTGGCACGGCAGACAGATTTCAGCTTGGTCCTCATTGGAAACGTCAGATCATATAGTACCATGGCAACCAGTGGTGTAGCTGGATCCTTCCAAGGATGCCACCCCCACAGATTCTTCTAACCCATGACTATTTCTCATAGTTTCCTGCTCCTACAAAGGGCAGGACAGATGGCCAGGCCCCGGAGTGCACAATAGTGGACAGTTGCTTAAGGTCTGATGTGACCAGAGGCACCACTTTAGAGGCCAACAGGCATTTCGAATTTATATTTAAAAATGAAAGTTTGCACACTTGTGCTGTATTTTTCTTTCATTCAGCCATTTCTCTACTTCTTATAAGTGATATTTATGAAAAACATTTCCAAAGTAATGCATTACTAGGTTGGTCATTTAAATATTAGCTCTGCTTCCTCATCTTGATTCCTTGAGGCACAAATTAGTTACAGTTAGTTGGTCTCAAGGTCTGTGTTCTGTGACAGCAAAATTACAAACACATATGCACACACACACACAAAGAAATAAAATACTCTCTGAAAAGCAAAGGAAGAAACACATCTTTCAACACATCTGAGGCTTCACCAACACCTTGCAGTTGGAATTCCATTATTACCCCTGCAAACTTTCTACTTAGAAAGTCCACAGACTCTATTTTTATGAATGAAAATGTGGTTGATTTGATTTGTTGATTTATATAAACTTGGATTCTTGGTTTGGGGGTCTCCTAGATACAACTTTTGCATTCATTCACTGGTGTATATGTTGGATAATATTTACTGAGTGCCGGTATGTCAGGCATCATCTAGGGTCTGAGAATATATACATCCATAAGCAATATCAACAAAAATTTTGTTTCTTGTGTACCTATATTCTGTAGGGAAGCTGTAGAGAAGTATAAAAGCTTGATCAAAGTTATTAATTAGGAGAACAAATTGGTTCCAGTGTTGTTACTCACACTGAATTATTATGTGACCTTGGTCTAATCCTAGACTTCTGTGGGCCTAATTTTTCTTGTTTGTAAAATGGAAGACCCAGACAAGATGATGTAGTACAGTAGTCTGCTTGCACGTATATATATATTTTTTCCTTGCATCAGATAGTGCAGCTGGTAGCACTAGGCATCTTTAGTTTGAAGAAAATTATGTAATTTGTGGATCTAGTAATTTTGCCTGTGGTCATTGAATCATTCATGCATTTAACAAGTGTGTGATGCATGTCTTCCATATGCATAGCAACTGTGCTTAATGAATCAGCTGAATGACACAGCTGAGTGATTGTCTCCTCATAGTCTGACTAAGGAGACAATCATTGAAGAAACTAGCAGAACTCGAGTGGAATACATGCTATACTTACTAGCAATCTGAAGAAGTGCAGTGGGAGACAGGCCAGAGTACAATCAGTTTTGCCTGTGTGATTTAGTTAGGGCTTACAATGGAGGAGACATTTGTCCTATGTTACCAGGGGATAGAAAGGTAGAACAGGTGAGAGAGGAACTTACAAGAAGAGAGAACTGTGAGTACGATAATATGGAGATGTCAAAGGGCAATGTGTTATGAAGGGCAAAAGAAATGAAAATTTCCTTTAAGATCAAACTTGAGGGGTCAGCATCCAAGGTGAGTGAGGGGAGATATGAAAGGAGATATAGTGAAGGAGGTTTAATAGGAAATTTTAACTTTTATCATTAAGGTAAGGAGCTTGAACTGAAGGCTTTCCTGGGTTCAGGTAATGGTATTAATTTGTCTGATAAGGTTACTTTCATGTTAGCCACAATGTTTTAAAACTCTTAAGATTATTCTAAATAGGTTGTATATTTCATTCACATAAAATATGTTATGAAGTTACCAGAAGAATTAGCAAATTTTCCTATTTATGTGCATAATCAATTAACTAAGATGAATTAGATGGGATATAAGCAGTGAATGAATTTATTTTTCTTTAGTCTCTCAAGCTTTAAAATATTACCTAAAATTCCCTTTTCTGTCCCTTGAAAACTTGGGGTCCATGCAGATATCAATGCTTTCAGTCATGTTCAGCTACAAAGATAGTCTCATTTTGATAATTCAATCCTCTTTTAAAGTAATAAAAGTCCACTCCAATCTTTTTTTTTGTCAGCTCTTTCAGCTTTATGTATTCATTCTTTTTTTTTTTTTAGTTTTAATCATTGTTCAAGTACAGTTTTCTTCCCCCTACACTCC
Source organism: Phyllostomus discolor (assembly GCF_004126475.2). Lineage (NCBI taxonomy): Eukaryota > Metazoa > Chordata > Mammalia > Chiroptera > Phyllostomidae > Phyllostomus > Phyllostomus discolor. The sequence goes on from NC_040905.2 coordinate 63,661,408, forward strand.
AATCTTAATTAAAACTTTAATCCCCATTCTATCTTTTTCTATTTTTTCTTTAAAAATTTATTTTCCTGTTGTCTATGTCCATCAGTCCTTTCTCCTTTTTTCTCAATCACTCCACCTCCTAACCTCCGCCAGCAACTAGCTGTCATCATGCTCTCCGTCTGTGAGTCTGTCCCCATTTTCCTTGTTAGATCAGTTCAATAGATTCTACATATGAGTGAAATCATATAGTATTTGTTTTTCTCTGACTGGCTTATTTCACTTAGCATAATGTTCTCCAGGTCCATCCATGCTGTCACAAAGGATAAATTTTTCTTCTTTTTATGGCCAAGTAGTATTCCATTGTGTAAATGTCCTATTGTTGTTTTATCGACTCATCTATGGATGGACACTTGGGCTACTTCCATTTCTTGGCAATTATAAATAATGCTGCAATGAACATAGGGGTGCTCATGTTCTTTAAAATTCAGGTTTGGGGTTCCTTTGGATATATTCCCAGAAGTGGGATTGCTGGGTTAAAAGACAGATCCATTTTTAATTTTTGTGTTATCTCTGTACTGCCTTTCACAGTGGCTGCACTGATCTGCATTCCCACCAACAGTGTAAAAGGGTTCCCCTTTCTCCATATACTCACCAACACTTGTTGTTTGTTGATTTATTGATGATAGACACTCTGACAGGTGTGAGGTTATATCTCATTGTGGTTTTAATTTGCATTTCTCTGATGATTAGTGACATTGAACATCTTTTCATATGTCTATTGGCCATCCCCATTCTCACTTTAAAACATCTTTCCTTACTTCCAATAAGCCTTACTCATGCATTGGGAAACTTCCATGTGGAAGGGAATGTGGACAATGATCTTACTCCATGTCTTATGTGTATCTGGATTCTTTAGGATTTTAGCCGAGGAGGAGGGTTGAGAGGAAAAGCACAGACGTCACTAAAGTGATGCTCCTGTAATTTTCCCTTTACTCCATGTCCTCTGTTAGGCTGCTTTAAATGTCTGGGTCTCCTGTGGACCCAGATGTGTGTTCTTCAGAGCCTCTGCATGGACCACTCTACTGCTCTATCTCTTAACAGGGGTGATGTATTCTCAGTGGGACATTTTGTGAAGTTTTCTTTGTCTCCCACTTAGTAGACCTACTTCTTGGGTGGGATCCCTTCAAAATGGCTCAAATTCACTGTTTTCTGTGGCATGCACTTTGTCATCAGGAAATGTGTATGTCTGCACCACACCAAGGAATCCCAAGACAAGAGAGAAGGAATCTCTTGGTCTTGCTTCTGTGCTTTATCCTTTGCTGTGTAGTCGTGTGGTGACCCAGGGTTCTCCAGCATTCAGAATTATCCATGAAAGAAATGATATCTGGTATCTTGCTTCAAATACACAATCAGACTCTACCAGAAACATGATACTTTCTCTGAACTGCTCTGGAGAGGTCATCATCATGTTGAGCTTAGTGGGTAAATGTGAGCACATCATGTTGAGCACAGTTGGGTAAATGTTCACCACAGGATTGAGTTACCAGTCTATTCGTACTGACATTGATAGAATCCAGAGTGTTTCTTTCTTGGAGGCTCTCCTTCCACCTGGTGAAGCTATGGGTGTGAGAGGCAATGACTCCATTGCAAGCTAAGGAAGAAAGGCATAGTACTCTTTTAAAAGAATCCCCTGGATGGAAGTAAAGGTAGAAGAACAAGTTCAGGTACCTCATAGAAATTGGTTGAAGAGACGAGGAGTATCTAGTAACTTCTTAGAATCTTACTTTAGAAAGTAGAAACATCTTTTGTTGCCCTCAGTTTTTAAGATGTGTCTAAAATTGTGAGGAACAAGGAAAAAGTACCATTCTGTGACAAATGTTTCTTGCATTTTCCTAGTATATTTTATTTTCTTCTTAGTATTGCACAATGTGCACCTGGACAATTCTAGCTTGCCTGCTGGGATAATGGAAGCTCATGAAAGGCTACATGTATAAGAAAGTGGAGCAGCATCTTGCTGGGAGCCAACAGTGATAAAGGCAATATTAATCAAAGTGAAAACCCCAAAGAAAAGAGCCACTTTGGGGGTATTGGATTGAGCTGCAGTTACAACCACCCTTTCCCATTTAGAGGGTTGTGTTCAGAGCTTTTCTGTTGAAGGACTGGGCCCTGTTTCATCAAAGGAAGTTCTTACCTGGAAAAGACTCCCTTATAATGCCAGTCAAGTCATTTCCATACTGTATATTTTAAAACCTTTTTGGTATTAGAAAACCAGGTTCTTCTACTCTAATCCTAGAATTTATATGAAATCCAAATATTGAAAACCATTTTTGTTATCCTATCTCATAAGTTAATAATTTCTAATAATGCCTTTTAACATTCTGGTATCAATTAAGGAACATGGTGGCAGTTTGACCACTTAGTAATCTGTAAATTTGCAGGTGGTTAAGGGATGATCAGCAGCCATGGTGTCCTCAATATCAGACAATTCTGATTTGAACAGTTCTGTTTCCCTGTGTTCTTAATGCATTCATTGAGCTACTGATAAGACTGCCTCTCTAGCTAGTTTCTGTGAGGTGAAACATCTGTGGGCTTGTGATAAGGGCAGCAGAGGACAGCAAAGAACACAAAGAGAGGACTGAGAGAGTAAATGTCAAATTTTGCAATTAAAATACAATTTTAACTTTATAAATGTTTTTTAGAAGTAATTTGATCACATACATATTAGATTCACATACAAGAAGATTCAGGATTCAGGGAGGAGTTTGGAATAAATGCCTGCCACAGATACACTTCTCCATTCAGAGTCATTCATGCTAGGGAGTTCTTCCCTTGAGGGCTTCTATATTGTAACAGATTGTAAGTCATCACTTTTAGATGTGAAGATAGAGAAGAGGCATCGAGCATGCTGCATTGCCAAATGTGCATGGAAATCATTTGTTTATACTAATGGTTCAGCACTGAAACACTAGAAGAAATGCATGTGTTTGTCCTTGGCTTTATTGAGTCTCTGGCTCCAAATTTTTTGTTATGGATAAAGCTTATCTAATAGCATTTATCCAAATGGAAGATACTTTCTAGTATAAATTTCTTAACTCACAAGTGATGTGTACCAGATGTGGTTTAATTCCAAGGGAGTGAATTAGGCATGATATGTGGTTAGAAATATATTTATCTCCTCTTCTTTCTCTCCTCTCCCTTATCCCTTGCAGCAGCCTAGTATGCTTGAAAGGATAAAGATTTTGGAGACAGGGCTGGATTCTAGTTCAGACACTGCCATTTAATTTTTTATCATGTTAGTTACTGGACCTCTTTGAATCCCAGAATCATCATCTATAAAATAGGAAGCATAGTAATTTAGCTTTTGTGGGCTGTGAACACATATATCATTTAAACCTCAAAGATATTTTGTGAGGCCACTACTATTATTATTTTCATTTTATGTAACAGAAAACAGGACCTGAAGGGACTTCAGTAACTTGTCAAATCACACAGCTTGTAAATGGAAGAACTCTGGTTTGAATTTGTGTCTGTCTCTCTTGAAAGCTCTGGCCTCAACTATGATGTATAGCACGAATACCTCTTTTTAAGAAGAAAAATAATTTCAATGTAATACATCCTTGATGAAATTATTTAAGAGAGAATTTTTTCGTTATAGCTTCATTTGTGGTAAGTGATTGAAATCCAATTCAAATGAGATAAACAAACAGGAAGAATTATCAAATGGCAAATGGGGTAGCAAAAGGGCCAGATGACCTGTAGGTCTTTATTCAAGGGTGAGAAACAAAGACCGGAATAATATTAGCATATACCATCAGTTCCTCATCTTTGCTGGCTTCAAAGCATAGGCTTTTTTAGGATTGTCCATGTTGTGAGAAACTGGTATGGCTGGAGATATAGCTTTATAATCTATGATAGAAAAGAGTGTCTTCTGTGAAGTTTCAGCCAGGTGTACCCTGGGCAAGGAATCTAATTGGCCTGCCTTAGGTCACATGATACTTCTTGTCCAATCACTAGGACCAAGGCACTGTGTTTACTAAGGTATTACCAAGGCTGGGCCATTTGATTACTCTATGGCTAGGGAAATGGATTCTACTTTGAGAAGAAGGAAGGAGAAGCAGCACAGAATAACCAGACATTAGCAACCACAAAGTACTTAAATAAATCATACTAATATTATATACAGTATGGATAATTTAAACTTTTAATTTTTTTCTAAAATCTAAAGATTTTTACAGCTTTTTTCTTTTTTGTTCTTGAGTGTATGTTTAATATGAGTAAATTGCAGAAGAAAAAACTCTTAATTTATAACTTGTAATAATCTTAAAGCATTTTATTCACCTTATGTTGAACAATGTATCTGTTAATTTGTGTGACTGGAAATGTCCCTGAGAAATGTCTTTCTATTTTGGCCAGAGCAGGAAGAGAATCTGCACACATGGTGCAGTCATTCTGAATGTCTAAACCAGAAGGACATCATGGGGGCTGGTGCTGTTTGCTTCCTGTTATAATGTCATATATTTAACGGGCAGAGAGTGGGAGAAGCTGGCAAGCTATTTGGACAGTCTCATTGTGTGGTACCTGGGAGAGTTAATCAAAAGTCATATAATTTAATGAAGTAGTTATATTTACAACAGTGCAAAATATATCAAACTGCAAATGACTTTGATATATCTGACTAGGTAGGCAAACAAAATCAATATTTAAAATGATAAAATGCAAACAGTCTATCTTCATATTAACAATCTCGAAGAAGCAACAGCTGTTACATTAGTTATCACTTTTAAGATCCAACAAAGGATTGTCATTTAATTTCTTGGACTTGTATTTGCTTGGCTGAGGCATCATCATATGATTTAAATCCTGTAAAATCTGGCTGTACTACTAACTCCAGGTGCAAAATTTTACACTAAGCCTCTATTCCCTTTTGAATTGAGGTTCTTCCCAACTAAAGGTTATTTTCAGGCAACTAAAGACTTTAAGACACAGACCTTCTTGGTGAATTTCGCTTGTTTCCTGGACTTTCAAATGTAGAGGATGAAAATGCACCACCAAGTGTTGTGGACCAAGATATTAGCATATATCCAGAGTTTCCATTTTCATTATCATTCTCTATTATTCTTTAATATTTATTTTGTTCTTCCAAGCAGTAACAGCTTAGAACCATGCAGCTAAGAAGATTTTTAGTTTTGCACAAGAATCAATAAGAGCTTAGGGAATATTATGAAGCCAACAGAGTATGGGGGACACACACATGCACCCCCACCCATAAGTGTGCACACACACAAGCATTCATACATCAATAACTGTACATAGATGCTCTTGTCAGTACAAAATTCTCCAAAAAAGCTCCCCCCCCCAAGTTTATTCATGTCACTCATCTTTATTGCAGGTAAAGTTTTAGAAGACTAACCTTTTGCATGCTAGAATCATACAATCTCATGGAGAAATCAACAGCACCCTTACCTATCAGGATCCCCACACACAACATTATCAGCTCTGTGATTCAAGGGTAGTCCTAACATGTTCTATTCTTTGACATCAACTCTTACCCTCTAATTCTTTATTAAAACCAAGACTTTTTAAGAAGCTAAGAGTTACTCCTTAAAATACTACGCAGAAGTTAAGAAATAATTTAGTCACTCAAAAATTACATTTTGAATATCAGTATTTTAGGTACAGCTGTGAAAAAGATAAGTTTCCTAAAACAATGGAACTTGACTTTTAGAAGGGAGAGGCCAGAACAAGCTAACACATAAATAAATATATCAGATTTGTAATGCTATGAAAAATAACATATATTTTTTATAACCCTGGACAGTGCTTGAATTTTAAAACATTCATTTGCTAAATTAATTCATTCTAGAGTACTTAGAAATTTATGTGAGGATTGAGGCTTAACACCCTTTTTGGTTAGTAATTTCTTTGCTTGCCATTACATTTTGTTTTTAGCAGTTGGACTTTTCTTTTTAATTTTGTTTATCAAAGGAAGGGTGTGGGCTGGCCATTTGACTAGAGGGCCAGATAGAAAGAGAACCATGGCTAAGAAGGGAGCCAACAACTTGTGGGTGTCTAATGTGTTTTATAGCAACATTTTTACCCTGTGTTCTCTTTAGATGCAGACAGTAGAAACAGAAGGGAAAGGAGAAGAGCAGGGAGGAGTTTATGGGCTGAATAGGCAGAAGTCTCATGTGGGAGTTAAAATATGTTCAGCAGCTGTCCTTGGATGGGGGTGGGGAAGAGGTTCAGACATTACAAAATTTGATGTTGAAGTCATTGTACACATCCGTATCTTGACAGCTTGTTCTGTTCTTCATCCACTCAACTAGGTAGAGCTGAGATGAAAGAACATATTTGTTAGAATCTGAGATGTTAGTTTCAAACTGGGCAGTTGCCCTGTAGTGGTCCCCTATAGTTTCCTATACCCTATACCCCTGTTATAGAAAGATGAATTTTATTTAATGATACACAAAATTTTATTCTGCACATAATCTAATTCCATAACAAATGTTTTAACTTCAGAGACTGAGAGGGAGAGAGAGAGAAACACAAGGAAACAGTTAAAGGAAAAAAAAAACACACTGAAGAGTTTTAGGAAAGAAGGTATGATCAATGCATCCAAGGGACCCAAAAAGGTAAGTGTTTAACTGGTTATGTGAAGCCATTGGTGACACTGGCAAGAGCAATTTCATTAGAATGATGGTGGTGGCAGAAGCTGGATTTCTGTGTCCTGAGTGGTCTCTGAGGAAGTTGTCAGCCAAAGAGCCCACTCTTCTGTGAATTTGGGGTGCTTAGGAAAGACAGAGGTTGACAGTGTCAAGAGGTCTTTATACATTGAAAGAGGTTTTGGCATGGTTTTAGGCTGAAGGGAAAGAGCCAATGAGGAGAAGAAATCATAAATATGGATCTAAGGTAAAAATTAATTAAAAGGGCAGAAAGGAGCAATTCAAGGCGTAGACAGAGGGTTGGCCTCGCACAGGAGGAAGAAGATCTTTCTCTTCATGGACAAAAGAAAGCTGATCAAGATGCACTATGGACATGTTAGATTGTAGCATGTTAGATTGTAGTAACTTAATGAAGATTTTACCAGATGGCCTTAATAGGATTCAGGATTGTCTTTTAACAATGAATGGAGCAAGCACAAGGGTCTATTATGGAGCTTAATGAGAATAGATGCAATTTGAATTAATGGCTGAAGATATTAGAGGAGGGAATTGGTCTTACTGAAATTAGAGACTATGAATTGTAGTAGCACAGATCTGTGTTGTTACATGATTTTCTTCATGAGTGTTCAGCCTTTGGGTCCAAGAGCAGAGAGGGCTATTTGTAACATTGATCCAGAGTCAAGTTTTTACCAGGTAGGGAAATGGAAGGAATAGGGACATCATGGGTTTACTGAGACTAGAGGTGGTGTAGGTTAGCTCAGATGATTTACCTTAATGTTCATGCTGGGTAGGAAAGGATAAGCAAACAAATGGTCTAGGATTTGGGGTATTCGAGAAAATGTTGAATAGAACTGGATTATGAAATAATCCTCAGTGTAGTCCTGGGAGTGTAACTGAAGTAGATTAAAAGAGGTCAGGAATTTTGAGAAGGAGTCAGTATAGAAGAGAGTTTCAGATATGTATAGAAGAATATTTGGAGTATAGGACCGTAATAATGGAAAGAAATTCCACAGCTACAGAGGAGTTGAAAGTAGAATCAATAGTTGGAGGAGCATGGGGATGTATGTGTAGCACAGTGAAGAGGGAAGCGGAGAAGTTGGTGTGTACTAACATTAAAGACTACTTATAGGGATGAGAATCCTGCTTGTTGATTACTAATCTTGAATATCATAATTCTAGCAAAAAGTAACTCCAAGTAGAACTCTTCAAGGCCCAACAAACTATTGTGCTATTCTCCAAGAGTTAGTGAGGGCTCTGCTCTTGGTAGTATGTGTTAATTATTTATTTCTATTTGGCTTTTCTGCATTGCACAGGTGGGCTCTTTATATCCAGGTTCAAGATTCCTGACTTTCAGGATTCATAACAAGCTATATTTGAGTCCTAGACTTAAAATCATACTATTGGTTTTCATTGAGTATAATTTTGGGAGGAAGGGAAAATTCTACCTTCTACTTCCTGTTGTTCTTCAATTCTGCTTATCCTTGGGCAAAGACTTGTTGGCCATATGCATTTATTTTGAAATTCTTCTTCCTACTGGTGTTCATTTATGTGGAAGATGTCACAGTGGAAAATATAGCTTGTACAAGCTTTTGACAGAGATTACTAATTGGTATTATCTTTTTTATAAAGAAGTTGCTACTATTTTATTTGGAAACCATGTCATGGTTAATATGGAAGTAATTTTGTGTGTGATTATTAACTTACACATGGTTGATGCCTACAGAAAAGCACTCATGTCATACCCCTCAAGTTCACATGCCAATCTCATGGTCTTCTGCTCTGACCTGAAGTAAATCACTTAATTACTGTGCATTTCAATTTTGCCAGCTGTAAGTGTGAGGCTGCATTGCTTAGCAAATAAAAGACCAAAGGAGAATGAAGGGAATTGCTTGAATGTAAGCCTATCATTGACATTAATGGCTTTGGACAAGTCATTTACACTTAAAAAGAAACAAAGAAAGACTCAGTTTCTTCCTGAAAAAAAAAAAAAAGACAAAAAACAAAAAACAAAACCCAGCATTGTCTCTGACTTCTACAAGAAAATGATAAAGTTTTAGGTATATAACAATATTTATAAGGCATTTTAACTGTTTACATGGTGACAAATATATTTCCAAAGAATATGTTGATGAATAAGATAATGAACAAAAGTGTCAATGTGGAAACTTAATCTATCAGTCTCCTTGTAATTTTACTATCTAATTTGTACACTTGTTTCAAGTATTTGATTATGTAATAATAGCATGATTAAAATACAGAAGCAGGGAAAGTTAATTGCAAACAAATAATTTTTATTTCTATTTACATATTTGTTTTTATAGGAATTTGCTTATGTTAAAGAGTTTGTCTCAAGTAGGATGATATATTTGCCTACTATCTACTGGGTATAAACCATGCATCAGGCAATGTCCTAGGTTCTGAAGAATCAGTGATAATTGATGTGGTCTCTGATTTTGTAAGTTTATTGTCTAGTGGTATTAGTTCATAAGTACAAAAATTTTGATATGTATATTATAAAATATTCATGAAATATTATGAAATATATTTTGTGTTCTAACAAAGTATAGACCTTTTGGACTTTTAAAAAATAGACTTTATTTTTTAGAGCAATTTTAGGTTTATAGCAAAATTGGGTAGAAAGTACAGAGAGTTTTTGTGTAGCCCCTGCACTTGCGCAAGCATATTCCTCCACCATCAACACCTGTACAAGAGTGGTATCTCCATTACAATCCATGAACCAATACTGATACATCATTATTACTCAAAGTTCATAGTTTACATTAGGGTTCACTCTTGGTGTTGTATGTTCTATGAATTTTCACAAATATATTGTATAATGACATGTACCCACCATTATCATAAAATACACAATAGTTTTACTGACTTAAAACTCTCCTGTAATTTAATGATTTATCTCTCTCTCCCTAAAAACTCTTGCAACCACTGATCTTTGTTTTTAAATCTTCACCTGAGGATATGTTTAATATGTTTATTGATTTATTGATATTAGAGAAAGAGGAAGGGAGAAGGAGGGTCAGGGAGAGAGAGAGAGAGAGAGAGAGAGGGAGAGAGAGAGAGAGAGATGAGAGAGAGAAACATCAATAGATTTCCTCTCACATGCAAGCCACAACCTAGGTATGCACCCTGACTGGGGATTGAACCTACAACCTTTTGGTGTATGGGATGACACTCCAACCAACTGAACCACCTGGCCAGGGCGTAACCACTTATCTTCTTATTTTCTCCATCGTTTTGCCTCTTCCAGAATGTCATATACTTGTATAATATGTAATCTTTTCAGATTGGCTTCCTCTTAGTAATATGCACTTAAACTTCCTTTATGTATTTTCATGGCTTACTAGCTCATTTATTTTTATTGATAAATAATATTCCCTGTCTGGCTGTACCACAGTTGATTTACCCATTAACCTACTGAAGGGCATCATGGTTGCTAACAAGTTTTGGCAGTTATGTGTAAAGCTGCTATAAATATCCATGTGTAGGTTTTTGTGTGGATGTAAGTTTTCAACTCATTTAAGCAAATCACCAGGAGCATGATTGCTCAATTGTACAGTCAGAGTATGTTTAGTTTTCTAAGAAACAGACATCTTCTAAAGTGACTGTACTATTCTGCATTCCCAACAACAATGATGAAAGTTTCTATTGGTCTGCATCTTGGTCAGCATTTGGTGTTGCTAGTGTTTGGGATTTTAGCTATTCTAATAGGTATACAGTGGTATCTTGTTTTAATCCTTTTGGACTTTTGACTGATATCGTCTCATTAATATTATAATAAAGACATAGCTTGAAGGGTTAGTAGGAATTGGCCCAATGGAAAAATAAGAATGCAGTAGGGAGAGGATGAAAGGCCAGGACATTCCAGGCAAAGGGAGATTTTGTGATAAGTTTCATGGATGAAAGAGAACATGGTACATAGTAAGTAGTTCAGGATGTGGAAATTAATAAGAAGGAGTATTCAGAGGTATGGACATTCATTTACGTAGAGGCCAGATTTAGACAACACATGATTTATATTGGATTTTATTTTATCAAAGATAAAAGGAGTTAAATAATTATAAGTTGAATCACCAGATAATTTTAAATAGACAAACTTGATTAATCTATATGTGTATATATTTTGCAAAATCACATAGAAAAACCCAAACAGATGAGGAAATATTCTTTTATTTTTAAGAAATGCATATTGGATTTGTTTAAAAAATACTTCAGTAATAAATTTTAAAAAAGTAAAAAAGATATGAAAAGTATAAGAGAATGTTGATATTTGTAGACTTGTAATGGACACATGAAGGTTAGTCATATTTTTCTCTCTCCTTTTGTGTATGTTTGAAAAAATTTTAAACTATTTTTTAAATAAATTTTTTAAAAATAACAAATACTAGAATATTTAGCATTGACAACATTGATAAGCAATGAATTCCATGATTAGATTTAGATATAATAAGGTCATTCATGTGACAGATTGGCAATGAATGGGAATGCAGCCAAAACTAGTTTGCAGTATGTTGCAACACTACACATAAGAAATGCTGTGGGCCTTAAATGATGAATCGTAAGTATAGGGATGCTTTTTAAAGCTATAAAATTTATGACAACTCCTTAAAGACAGTCAAGAACTAAAGTCTAGAAAACCACAATATTTGATTGGTATGAACACAAATAAGCCATTAAAGGACTTGAGGCAGAATGACTTAAAAAAAGGTGGGAGGAAAATTGGGAAGCAGTGAGGCTGTTGTTGAATGAAAAACATACTGAATTTGCAAGTATGATTGAATTTCACAAATTAAAACTTGCTCTAGACTCTAGGCTGTAGACAAAGTCCTCTATTTAAATAGTTTTTTGCAGAGTTAATAGTTTTTTCTTGTTCGGGATTATTTTCTGATGATTATTTCCTTATTATTATTTCAAATAAAAGTTTGCAATTTATTTATTTACAGGGTAAGATTTTGTTTTTGGAGGCCATGGCTCAATAAACAAATAAAATGCAGAAGTCTAGCCTTCATGTCACATTCAGAACCCCTATTATTTACCTATAAATAACTCATAGTTGAAACATATTTTTGAATCAAAGTTTGTTAAATCAGATAAACATAATTATTTACTACTTTGATTATCAAATCAATCAAATTTGTTTTCCCACTGTTGATATCAAGATGTAATTTAGTCAGACTAAAAACTAGAAAAATAACAACCAGCCATGTTTCAGTTAATCTGAGGCTGAAGTGCCTTTAATAATAATATTAACGATTAATATTTATAAATGTATGCTGGGTATTTGCTATAGGTCAAGAACCATTCATGATTTATCTCTTTAATCCTTATAACTCTTCTTCTAGGTGTGTAATATTTATTCAAACCTATTTTTATAGGTGATAAATTGATAGATGAAGGTACTGAAATCCAGAGAGATTAAAGAATTCACCCAGTTACACAGCCAGCAAGTGGCTGAGCAGGAATTTGGCCCCAGGAGTCATGACTGAATCTCACTCACACTGCACTAAATGTTGTGCACTGTCTCACACTGCATGAACTTGTTGTTCGGGGTCTACATCCAGGTCTTAGGATATTCAGTCATGCGATGCATAACCAGAGAGCATGAGCATAGATAGACTTCATCAGAGCCTCTGGAGATTGATGCTGTACCTCGGTTTTCAGCTAACATTCACTAACTGAAGATAGATTTTTCATAAAAATTTTGGGGGTTTAGCACAAATTTCAAAGGAAAACATGGATAATTATGGGCATATGATAAAAGTGACATTTTTGAAAGTAGGAATTAAAATGACCAGTATTTAAGGTTCTCCCTTTTTAATAGAATTTAAAAAATGAGTTGAATGTTCTTAAATTTTTGTGACAGTTGGCATTCTCCCAAAAGTTTTAAAGGAATACAAGGATAAAATTATGAAAATAATAGTTGAAATGCATAGCAACAGTTCATTCTACCTAAATATTGACAGGCTATTAACAATTTTTTCTGTAGCAAGAACTGGAAGAGTAACCCAGGAAACTTGGACTCGCAATGGTTAAATCTCATCTGTATGAGGATAAGGATTTAGGTCAGTATGTGGTGCTCCAGGCTGAATGACCATGAGGTTCACTGCTCCCTTCTGGGAAGTCTCAGAATGCCCACCAGGCTCACAGCTACCTCAGAGGGGCTCCTAAGGCATAGGTCACTGTGCTCTGTGCCAGGTGACCCTGCCAGGTAAATCATGGCTGATGCCAGGAAGTGGACTCCAGGCTAGATCCACAGGGAAGTGGAAGGAGGAGATTAATGAGCACCAGCAGAAATGTAGAATCAAACCTGTTCCTGATTTCTCCCAATTCCTCGATGTGGGCTCATGCTTTTTCTACACATATTACATATATAATTCTTTCATTCATTATGAGAGAGATCTTTGTCTTACTCATGGCCCTTCTAAATGTCCATTCATTTCATTTTTTTCAAATCCTCTTCATTCCTTATGGCCATCGCAGTTCCACTTATCAATGAAGTTTGCAACAATCACTTTGATTTTTCAGATGTATAAAAGCCACCTCAAACTTGACATGTTCCAAACCATCTCCTACTCCCCCCATAATGTATTGTTCCCCTAGTCTTCCCATCTAGATTGATAATAACTCCATTCTCTTTTCCCAGGCTCTAAACCTTGAGGATCAGCCTTGATGGCTTCTTTCTCTTCCATTTTATGCTCAGTGAACTATAAGCTCTGTCTTCAGAATATACTCAGGATATAGTTACTTCTTAACCACCTCCACTACCACCATTCTGGTGAGGCCTCCATTATCTCTTACCTCAATTATTGCAGTAACTTCCTAACAGGCATCCCCTTTTTTTTGTGCTCACTCCCATTGGCAGCTAGTGTAGTCCATTTAAATATGTCAGGTTCTGTCATTCCTCTTTTTAACACCATCTAATGGTTTCTTACACAGAATGTAGGTTAGAGTCCTTACATTGTCCCATAAGGCCATACACAGTTTATCTCCAACCGCTGCTTCAACCTCTCTAATATTAATATTTTCTTCCTTAATTCCTTGCTCTAGTCACACTGTTTTCTTTGCTATTCTGTGAATGTGCCTGGCATGTTCTCTCTGTCTGGGACTTTTCTTCAGGAAGAAGAAGAGTTCATGTCATTTTCTAAGCCTCACCCTAGTGAGAAATTTCTCCTCTCAAAATGTGTCATACATCCATGTCCTTAGCTCTACATGCTCTCTCCCCCTTACCTGCATTATTTTTCTCCATTGTACTTTTATTATCACAGTATATATTTTATTTGGTGTGTCTAAGTAGTGGAATTATGTGTGATTTAAGATTTTTATAACTTCTACATTTTCTCGGTGTTAAACAATTAGCAAATTGAGAGAAAAGAGGAATCACTGCGGGCTCGCAGAGTGAGGAAATGCCTTGTGGAGGAGGAAAGACTAAAGCTGTGTCCTAAAAGCTCTGTAGGCTACACTAGACAAGGGGGAGAGGGCCTTCTAGGTCAAAATAAAACATTTGCAAAAGGCAGAGGGTACCTCATGCATGGCATGTTTAGAGGCAGGTGGGGAGGAGAGCAGTCAGGCTAGTTTCCTCCTTTATCACCAAATGTAGAGCATGCAGTTGGGAACATACCATACCAGACCCAGGAGTGTGATTTTAGTTATAGGTAGTTTTTGTTCTTATTTGTGTCTTCTGTAGTTTTTTTTTTTAAGATTCTATTTTTTTTAATAGAGAGAGGGGAAGGGAAGTAGAATGAGCAGGAGAGAAATACCAATGTGTGGTTGCCTTTCATGTGCCCCTTACTGGGGACCTGGCCCACAACCTAGGCATGTGCCTTGACTGGGAATTGAACTGGCGACACTTTGGTTCCCAGCCTGCACTCAATCCACTGAGCTACACCAGCCAGAGCTAGTTATGAGTAGTTTTTGAAAAGGAGAATGCTATGAAGAAATGAATGGCAGAATTAGTCTTCTAAATTCTTGTAGTCTTTTCCTCTTTCTCTGATGTTCTCATGTAATCCTTGGTGTCTTAGAAACAATTTGTGTACATCTCTTAGTACTTTAATGCTCCTAAATAACTTATTTTATGCTATAGTAGAAAATTTTGTTTCATTAATTATCTATTTCTATTGTCAAGATCTAATATTCTAGCCCTGGTTAGGCAGTTCAGTTGGTTGGGGGGTTGTCCCATATACCAAAAGGTTGTGAGTTTGATCCCCTCACTGGGGCATGAATGAGAGGCAATTGATCTGTTTCTCTCTTACATTGATGTCTCTCTCTCCGATCCCACAAACCACCCCCCTCATTTCCTCTTTCTCTAAAATCAATAAACATACCCTTGGATGAGGGTTAAAATAATGATAATAATAATAATAATAATAATAATAATAGCAATAATAAAGATCTAATATTCTAGCCATCTCCAGTAGATTTTTCTTCAAATATTTTTAAATGGAAAAAAATGAACATGAAAATTTTCAATCTGGAAATAAAATTTTGCATATTTAGAAATATAAATAATATTAACATTTTGCTCTGTTTGGCTGATGAAGTGTCAAGGGATTTCTATTATAAATGATTATTTATGTTGATTTTTCTCAGTCTCACTTATATCACTGTGTAACTGTGGGTAGAAGATACCACCTTCACAATCAGTTTGTCATCCGTAAAGGTGTCTTTCCCATGTGCGAAACGTGGCTCTGATGTCAAAACTTGGCTGTGTCAGTTACGGTCAGCTCCACTCTTCATACTGAAACAAGAAAAGATGAGGCAGGAATACCCTGATACTGTGATGCTGTGCCCTGCCTGCCCTGAACTAGGGAAAGGTCACCAAACATGAAATACAGCTTGCTTAACAGTAGTTAACTTTTTGTCAGGAGGGAAAATGATATGGTTGGGGAGAATAGCCACTTTCATGGTAAAATGTACAAAGCATTTTCAGTCAGACTGAAGATTTTTTGGTGCACAAAGAGCCAGTATTGTGGCTTTAAAAAATAGTGTACTGGTACACATGCAATTGATATAGAATATCACTGGGTGGGGTTGAATTTGGGGGCTTTTTTTTCTCTAATTGACAGCTCATTCTATCCATATAGCTTCCGATGATTTTCTGTGACTGCCTTCGTGCAGAGAGCTCAGTCATTTCTAGTGTAAGACGGACACTTCTGCCCTTGGATTTATGAAATGGAATAGCAACTAAATGTGACCTTAATGGATTTATTTGAACTTCTGGGAGACTCTTCCTTTTTAACATAACAGAATGCAGACATGGGTATACTGAGCCAAGCACTTTAATGTAAGGTGATGGGGTCTCAAATTCAAGGTAAAGCTCTCAGTGGAAATGTACACTTAGAAAAGAAAAGGAGCAGCAATGTATGAGAATGATTGTTTAGAAAAGGAAGAGAAAAGTATCTTATAGGAGTGATTGTTTTGTGGCATTTATTTTTCACTCATACAGGATTGCATGTGTGTGGAGTACCTGGCAGTGAAGGGGCAGGGTGGGGTCACTTTAGAGTTGGGGTTCAGTGGATCAGAGAAAGGACAAGGCACAGCCAGATACTTAAACTTTTTCTGAATTATTCTACAGTTACAGGAGAAACCCCCAATAGAAATGGGAAGGGCATCAGTGAGATTTCTACTTTGGGAGTGTAAATGGTAGAATTTTTGTCACCACTCTGTCCCCTCCCCTTCTTCCTCTCCAGCCCTTTACCCACTACACCCTATTTCAGCCACATTTCCATCCTTTCAAATTCCATCTTCCACCTCTCCCTACCCTATTTTTTACTTCCTCAACTCTGTTGGCCCTCAGACCTCACTTTGGTTTAGTAAGCTTACTTATCTTCTGTCTGCAGTTTGGACCCAGCAGTTAGGTTCTGATGTGCCATGTATCTCCATCTGGCAAACCTTGAGATGGTTTTCCTGAGTTGGTTTTCTGATAAGAGCTGGTCAGGTGCCCCTCGATTGTACCCTGATGTGACCCTGACACAGTGTATCAGCAGCAGTTGCTGGTGTCCCTTTCCTGAAAAAATTTCACTCTTCACCACAGAAAACACCAATGGGTAATGGCAGCTGCCAGCGGTCCATACACAAATGCCATATTCAGGTTTAACTTCTCCAAAGACAGTTACAAGAATGTAGTTTTAAATATGTTGGGGTGGTACTTTCAGCTATAGATTACATTTCCCCCAGCATTTCTTGTTACCTTATGATAATTTCTGGTTTAGAGCAGTTAGACTCACAACAAAGATAGTGTTAAAGGAAGGAAAGAGTCAATTTTTGGCTTTTGAATTTTAAATTAGTTTTTTTTTTGGGGGGGTGCTTATGGTAGAGACAAACATATGAATTTTCAGGACACAGAAGCTAAGCTATGTGCTTTGAAGAGTAAATGAAGAGCCAGGCTACCATGGCTTCTGATTAAATACAGACTCTATGGACTGGGGAAGGGAGAAGAGAGTAAAAGGAAATACTCGTTATGAGAGGTTTCCTGAGTTTCTGTCTTTCCCACATCTCTCATCATGATCTTCTTTGGGGAGATAGGAGCCCTGGAGAGTGTTGCATACTTTAGACCACAAAGGATTTGTGGCTTTCCCTACCTGGGTGGAATCTGCTAGGCAAACAGAGTCCATTGTCCCCTAGAAGGATGACTGTATTATTTAATTCTCAAAAGTAGGACATTCTTGAGGGTGAAATGGTCTGGGAAAGTGCTGAATCTGGTGGAATGCTGAGACAACATGTGTCCACCAGAACAGTCCCAGGCAGAGCGGCACTTGCACAACCCACTCACCCTATGAGGTAGCAGAGTTGTCTCTAGTGTGTTCAGGAGTCACCAGGGGCTGGGGGCAGGGAGTTGGTAATGAGCTGTTATTCGATGAACACAGTTTCAGCTGAAATGATGAAAAAGTACTGGAGATGGAGAGTGGTGATGATTGCACAACAATGTGAATGGACTTAATGTCACTTAATAATAGTCAAAATGGCAAAATTTTCATGTATATTTTACCGTAACAGAAGATTACTAAAAAAATTATATGTAGTGAGTTGTTTGGTTGTTAGGCCTGAATTCAAAGGATGTTTTAGGCAAAAGCTGTGTTTTTCATAAAGCTGGAAAATAGCTTATATCAAATTAGATATAGCATAGGTACTGTTATCAATACATGATTATTTTCACATATACATAAAATTGACAACATTTATGCCATCCTTCCTCTTTAGACATTGCATCTTCGGAGTTTATAATTTTTATTCTATTCCTTATATGATACTTACTTATTTTCATAGCAATTTCTGTATTATATAAACTTAGATTTTCACTCAGTTTTGGGTTGTTTGCAAGCATTCAGCTAACTTTAAACAGAGTAAGATAAACATTTCATTTTCAGGTGTGTTTTCTTTCCTTTATAGAAATGAGTTTGTTTGTTTTAATTTAATGTAATGAAAGACTGATAACATGTCAGATTTAGAAAAGAATCTTCAAAATCAGCTGGTTCTATCTCATATGTGAATCTTCCTTAAAACAGACTCCAGGCCAGTGGAAAGATTTGGGACTTGGACCTTGTTAGTTAGTGCCCATATGACTTTAAGCCCACATGTTTTTTGGAAAAATGCAGTTTTCTTATCTATAAAATGAGGGTAATGACATTAAACTCATAGAGTCGATGTGCCAGAATTGTTTGCTTTGTAATCCCTTCCAGTTACATATAATTAGCAAAAAAGTTGATGGGACTTGGTGCTTAGAAATTCTATCTATCTGTCATCTATCTATCATCTATATATCTACTGTATCTATTAATGAGGGGAGTGCAGTAATCAGAAATTATACATTTACTTGTAGCTGGCTCCAGCCTATGGACAAGAAAAAGGGGCTGGTTGGTTTCTGCTCTATTTCTTCCCTATGCATACTCCATCTGCCCTCTTCATCCCCAGCCACTCCTGTTAGGAATATGATTTTAGACATGAGTTAGAAAACAGTCTGGCCCCACCCCAAGCTCTCTGAGAGGTCAGTTTTACATCTTTCCACTTGACAGGTGGTAAATGGGGAGTATCCCATTCTGTCCCTTTATATGGCAGTACTATGGAGGGAAAAGGCCACACCCCTGACAGCCTGCTTCAGATAAATTCTTTTGCCAGTCTCCCTCTCTGCTGTTAGCATTTCTAAGCTATTTTCGTAGGTAAGGGTCATGAAATCAATTCTCCCATGCCCCTTTTTATCAGGCAATCTGGAGTGGCCCCTCCCCTCTCTTTCTGAGGCTGGAATGGTTGGCACCTGCTTCCTTAAAAACTAACGCAGAAGGAGTCCATTTACAATCACTCCCTTAGGATACATTGTAAAAAGTGGATTTCTGCATCTAAGAATATGATCATTTTAAGACTCTAGACATATTCTACTAAATTTCTACCTCCCCAAATAGTGATAGAATATTAATTCATACTCTTATTCTCACCACAGAATATCGAGAAAAGAAAAGTAGAGCATATAAGAACAGGGGGAGAGGATAACAGCATGGGCCTGAAAATAGAGGAGTCATATAGGGAAATGGAAAGACAGAAGATGGGACAGGAGATGGGATAGAAGCTTTTCTATAACTCAGGTAAATATATATCAAACCAAGCACCAGCAAAAGTAAATATGATTCCTCTCTGCCCATTTGTTGAAATGAACAGCACATTTAATAACTAGCCCTAAAAATATTATTGAGAACTAGATTTATGTAATTTTAGAACTCTTTCCACATAACATAGTACAATATAGAAAGTTTAATTCAGGCCAGAACAGTGTTTTAAAAGGATGCAAGGAATGGTAGAAAACAGATATTTCCTGTCCCTATGTTCTGTCGCTTATAACTGCTTGACTCTGAGACTAGATACTATTGCCCAATGCCAGTGGGATTCATTCTCCTTATGCCTATAATTAGAAGAATAACATCTTTTCTTGCCCAGCTCATGTGGTAATTATGAGATGAAATGGGATGGGATGTGGAATTTATAAACTAAAAATTTTAGAATGATCAGATGTATTACCCTGTCAGATGAATTGGCTGTTTCTAATTAAACTTCCTTGGCCTATTTTTTGCCTTGTTGATGCTGTCCATACTATTTTTTTTTTGTCAAGTAAGATTTCATATATCAAGTGTATCTTTCATTTTTCTGGGTGCACAGTAGGTTCTTAGCAAACACTAGACCTTGTTTTCTCCTTTCTTTCCAGTTCCCCAACTGTGTCCTCTTTGAAAGTACCAGGTCATGCAATAACATCCAGACAGGGCTCTTTCCTTCCAAGCAGACAGCCAAGGGTATGTGTATTCAGGATACATGCTGCTTGGTATTCTCATATTTCTTGCATTCTGTCTTGTTTGCATAGAAGGCATTTTCTGTCTAGCCTAATTCAGTGAAAGTGATGTCAGTTGTTCTATTGTCTGTCTGAAATAAGCTCCTGGGTTAAATAAATTACATATCTTGACTTTATTTCCTCATTTAATTTAATTTTTTTGATGTAAAAACAATAAGAATAACAAAATGCTTTCAGTGTCAGTGGTAATTAAAAAACAAGCAGAAAGGTAATAAAATGCATTATTACTTTGGATACAACCTTCCCTCCTCACTCACTTGGGGAAAAAATCCAATCTTGAGAGAAAATGTAGAATGTGATTTTGTGCCAGCAGTAATTAGCAAGAAGAGCTTGATGAAAAACAGTAATGGAAGAATCAATGACAAACAAAAATAAAGTAAAGCCCAAATGAAGTTCTCTTTTTAATATTAAGTATTTACATATCAACCTAACCAAATGATTGAGAAATGACCTTGTTAATGTCACTGTGTCAGAAATAGATTGTAAACTATTTTGACCTCTCTAAACTACATCAAGCTTTTTCAATTTCCCTGGACCGTATGCTACAAGGCTTTATAACTAATAATGTCTTCCCATTAACTACTATAGTTGTTTTATCAAATAGAATTTTAAAATGAAGTCTTAAGGATTGGGAAGAAAGCCAGGAAACAAGTGAAACATTAAGAAATTGTATCAATATGGCACCCTTAGGTCTCACCTCTATGCAGAATATGAGAAAGATAATAGATTTTTATTGCTTATTTGTCTTAGGTTACCAAACTTTTACTTGGCTGTGTCTGATTTTCTTCTTTTCCTTTTCATCATCACCATAACTCAAAAGATCTAGGGTTGCTGATACTTTACATACTGTTAAAAACACACCCTTCCAGGAGAAACATGGGGCCCTCATGCCCCATGCTTAGACCAGGGCTCCTCAGCTCTGGCACTATTGATATTTTGGACTGGGTAATTCTTTGTTGTGGGAGACTCCCATAGGTGTTGTGGAGAGTTTAGCCTGCACCCATCAGATGCCAGTAGTACTTGTGAGTCAGATTATCAAATATATCTCAAGACAGCCTGTTCTCAATTTTAGTGTCTTTGGTTATATTTTGCTTGTTTGTTTTGTTGATTAGATTCCTGTTAAAGGTGAGATCATATGGTATTTTAGGGGAAAGGGGGAAAGGTTTGCAGGAACAAGTATAAAGGACACATGGACAATAACAAGGGGGGAATGGAAACAAGAGGCAAGGGGGAGGGCTGGGGGATGGGCTGGGGTGGGGGTAAAGGCAGAAAACTATAATTGAACAACAATTAAAATTTTAAAATTAAAAAAAAATATCTCAAGACATTGCCAAATATTCTGTCAGAGGGTGGAGGTCAAAAATTGCTCCAGTCTGAGAACCACTGCCTTGGATGACTTCCAGTGCATTTCAGGTAATATGTGTAGACCTAGTATGATACGCTAATATGGCCAAAGGGAAAAAGTATTAAAGAGTCAGGAAATCAGACCATACCACACTACAGTGGTTCTCAGCCATGGATATGCATTCAAATCACCTGGGGAGATTTTAAAACTACCAATATCAAGCCCCACCCCAGATCAGTTGAATACAGATTCATGGGTGAGCCACTGATAAAAGTGACTGAGGTAGGTTGACCTGTGAATTTCATTTTCTGCCTTGGGAGATACAAGGTCTCCTTTTTGCAATATTCATATTTAAATTTATCTATTTTCAGAGTCCACAGTTGCCTCTGCAGCCACAAGTTTCCTGTGGTGCAAACGGACTACAAGTATGACACAAACTGAACTCTGTAGAAGTCTCTGATGGGCATGAATAAGTTCAGGGGAAATCAAGACAATTCATTTCACTGGCAGTCACTTTCTGACATGTAGAATAGAATGAGAGGTCTCCAAGTGACATTTCTGAGAATCAGAGGCATCAGCATGACCTTGGAACTTGTTAAAAATGCAAAACTTTAGACTATCCCATACTGATTGAATTAAAAACTCTGGGGCTGGGGTGAAATAACTTTTATATTAATATCTTCAGGTGATTCTAAAGCATACTAAAATTTGAGAACCATTCTTTGTATTTTTGGTGTTCTTCCAACTGGCCCTGACATAACCCACACTTCACCAGACTTAGGTAAATGATAAACATTTTCCTTGAGTCTTTCCTTGAGTTGAATTCTGCACTTACAATTCCATTTTCTCAGAAATATTTATTATCAAAATATGCCATATTTACACAGGTCACATAATTATGTAGTGGAGGAGAGTTCACCCAAGTGAGTGAGCACAGACACTTTTCCAGACTTACGGCTGTACTGTGGGCCCATTCAGGTTCCCAGCAACAGTTCAGTAGGACTTCTGTAGGTAACATTAGCAGCTAGTGGGTCAGAAGAAAATGACATGGGACAGCCATGCAGAAGAGTGAGCCACATGCAGAGAAGAGCATGATGCCCCTTTCTGTTTTACATTCTACATCATTAAGCTCAGTAGCTTGACCGTTTGTTCCAGATCAATAATGGAGGTCAGTTCCTGTACCATCCAGTGTCACCTGCTGGTTGATGTAATTGTCTCCTGGTGATCAAGGTCATGGTCTACTAGAACTTACTTTCTTGTGGAAAAAAATCACTATATTTTTTTATGTGGAGACTCGACCCCAGAGTTGTAGTTTGGAATACGGGTTCTCATTAGAAAGAGTCGAGGAGGATAATGCTGTTGCAGTGAACTAATATAGACATGGTGTAATGTTAGCTCTGAGATCTAGTTTTGAAACTGGAGTTCTTGGGGTTTCCTGTTGGATTTCCTGTATAGAGAGGAATTGGGGATGATTCCTGGTTTTTTGCCACATGATCCAAGGTGGACGTGACATAATCAAAACTGGGAAATCTAAGGAGAAGCAGTATTAGGAAGGTTTTTGAATGAAGTTTATTTTAAACATGTTAACTGTAAGATTCCTATTACACAGAAAAATGGACATGCTAAGAAAATGGAATGGTAAACAAGTCTAGAGCTCAGGGGAAGGAGATTAAGCTTGAGATTTAAATTTGGGAATCATCAGCATATGGTTTTGCAAAGCCCTGGGAATGAGTAAAATGGTCTAAATGAGAGGAGAGAAGAGAACAGAGGGAAAATAAATGCCTGAAGTCTGAGGTTTTTCAACTTGCAATTCATTCCTTTAGGCTCAGTAGTCTATATTATTTTCATGATGTTGAATTCTGTTTTTCTTGAGTTTAATATTACTCTTCATGATGTTCATATATGAGACTATTTTGTTTTCTTTTTTACAATTTTTAATGGAACAATTAAATGACATTACAATGTAGGTTATGGACAGTAGCTTCCTTGCTACCATCATAATATCACATCTTCCCACTGGGGCTGACAGAGGATGGTGCCTAAGTGATCAGCACACTACTGAAAGTGTGGGAAAACGTTCGGAACAGACTCCTAGTGCTGCATGAGAAAGGTGGCTTTTTCATTCAGGACTTTAAAATTCCCTATGTTTTTCTTTCTTTTTTTGGCTGCCTTTTGCTTACTTGTCTTGTCAGGTATTCTAAACCTCACAGCCATATGAAGCCAAAGAGCAAAATCAAACTAGGAAAACAATCACCTTTCTTCAGTAGGCTATTTTTGAAAGCTGCACATGAAGGTGAACATTCATAGGTATATGGTAGCTTGCTTCCATTTTGTAGTTTAAAGTCTTACTTCCTAACTGGTGATAATTTATGGAATTATGAGTTGAGTATTTCTGTGTATGCATGTGTACCTGTACGCATATAACATGTAGAGGCTGCATTATTATTTCTTACTGATAAATTTTATGTCTTTTATATCAAGTAAATATATTTTGTTAATATGATTCCTGCAGTTCATATAACCCTTTGTGGGCTGGATTAACCACTTGGCTTCTTCCCTACTGGGCTATAAAAGAATCAACAGCTAGTTTAGAGTTCCTGAGGGCAGCATTTGGAAGATTTAACTTGTCCAATTTGGGCCACTTACATTGCTTCTCTATCTTTTGCAGTTCCTTGGGGTCTGTCTGCTCTTAGCATTGGTACTCGAGAAAGCTTTGGTGGAAGACATTCCACAGATAACTCACTTGGCTCCAACAGGCCAAGAAATCCAGTCTGGAGCCAAGATAATCTAGGGCTCATTTTTGCATTCATTATTAACATAGACATTATGATTTCTCTTTAGAGGTTATTGGAAAAGCAGTTTCAGATAAAAGATGTAAACTTGCATCCCAATTCAGTTCTGAGTTCACTTGTGTTTTCTTTTACTTCTTGGTAAGAGCTCAGAAAACAGTTGGGTAAAAATGTTGCCTTTATGTTTCTCCAAATTTCCCCTTAATGACAGAGTAATTTTCCTGCCAAGGGAGAAGAGTAAGGAAACAAAACCACATAATTCTATAATATTGACTTTCTATTACCCTAACAAGCAAATTGGCAAGCAGGGAATGCAGGAGGTCATGTGTACTTTAGGGAGATATCAGTTGAAGACTCGATGTCTTCAATAGGTCAAACCAACCTATTTTGCCCTAAACATACCTAATTAGGTGCTACAAGAAAAATAAATGTTGGATAGATTTCTGGTACCTTGGGTTCCTTCTGTGTAGAATTCTATATAGCAGTTCATCTATTTGCTATAGATGCTGGTTTTTGGAGAGCTACAGAGGTGAGAGAAGGTGATGTAGATAATTTTACCTTGTTAACACAACATAATAAAAACAAGTGCTCACTTCAATTTCACACATCACAGAGACATTAATTCAACATTTATTTACCAGGTGCCTAACTGTGTTCCAGGAATTGTGCTATATGCTTGGGATAAGATTAGTAAGATATGGACAACCTTCTCAAGGAATGAATGACCTTTAACTTTTGCCCTAAGACTAAAATCTGACTAGGTCAATACTCTAGCTGTTATATTTTCTTCAGTTTCAGAGACTGGAACTCTGTAATTATGATGGTTACTTTTATGTGTCAACTTGATTGGGGTAGGGATGGCCAAAATTTGGTTAAAGATTATTCTGGGTGTTTCTGTGAAGACTTTCTGGATGAGATTAATATTGAATCAGGAGACTGAGTAAAGAAGATTTCTCTCCCAAATGTGGGTGAGCCTTATCCACTCATTGCAAGCCTGAATAGAACAAAAGGGACAGTAAAGGGAAATTTGCTTTCTCTGCTTGTTTTCTCTTGCACTTGGACTAGAACTTACACCATCATTTCTCCTTATTCTCAGACTTTCAGACCCAGATTGGAGCTGTACCCCTGACTTTCCTGGCCATCTAGCTTGCAGAGAACAGAGTGCAGGCTTCTCAGTTTCCACAACCACACAGCCAATGTCCTTATAACAAATCTGTCTGTCTGTCTGTTTGCCATATATATATATATATATATATATATCTTCTTGGTTCTGTTTCTCTTGAGAGTCCTAACACCCTAGTACACAGCAGTAGCAGGTACAGAGAGACAGAGTAGGACAATTAGGACAACTTCCCAGAAGAACTCCCTGGAGAAATCCACGAGATTCATTCTTGTTGTGAAATATATTCTGTTAATCCAGTACCACTGACTCTGAAAACAATGGTCTAGGTTTATCTTTGGGAATGTACTCTTGAAAATTAAGTTTCAAATATTTCAAATTAAAGTTAAAAAATATAAATCAAACAAGCTAAGAACAGGGCTGCCACATCCAGAAACACATGCATACATGCACACACTCACACTGAATATTTTTTTAATGTTGGAGAGACATAAAAAATAATTTGGAAGGGGATTTTCCCAGTTTGCAATGGGAAAGAGACTAGGGCTTTATGTCTAAGTAGCAAAGAATAGAGTTGGAACACCCATAACTACTTTCCTTAGCTTCTGAGATAATTTTTTCTTTTGTATACACCTGTATAAAGATAGGGTTGGTCAAAGGTCAGCAACAAAGCAGATGTTTGGATTTGCACTTAATGACACAAACATAGCTGCTTGATTAAATTTCATGTAATACACAGCCATCCTACAATACAAAACCCATGAAAGGATGGAGTGAAAAAAATACCAGGTTATTGTAGTCTTAAAAACAATAGTTGACAAGTGCTACTAACCACAGGTGCACTCAATTGCTTTGCTTTTGAGAGGGCTCACTTTATTTTGATCCTGAAATTCCATGAAAGAAAATGATGTAGTGGAAGCAGTTAAGTCCATGCTCCCAGGGTGCTCTTCTAGTGTGTTAGGGAATCACTGGCAATTAAATTCAATCAGTGTTTGTCCACATTGATTATTTAGTCAGCACAAAAACACCACAGATACCCTGACGGAGTGGCTCAGTAGGTGGGGCATCATCATGCAAAGCAAAAGATCCCTGGTTTGATTTCCTGTCATGACACATGCCTGGGTTGTGGGTTTGGTCCCCAGTTGGGCTACATGCTAGAGGCAGCTGATCAATGTTTCTCATACTGATGTTTTTCTACTGTTCTTTCTTCCTACCTTCTCCTCTTGCTAAAAAATAAATAAGATCTTAAAAATAAAAAAATAAAAAATCAGAAAATTCTAGAAGATTTTGGGGTGGAACATTTTTATGATCACTCTTTCATGCATTGGTTAAAAGTTGTGGGTTTTATTCTGTTCCTACTGTGGACTAAATCTCCCACTTCAGCTTCATGACTGAATCTTTTTTGTTGCCTCTAGAAACAGATTGTGGCACCACAACCACCATTACCTTTGGGATCACTTCCTCATACTTTCTTTGAGTAGCTTTCTATGTGAATGTTGTATCTCCGCCTATTCCTCTACTTCACTTGTGAATGCTCACCAATATTGCCACCTGGTAGAGTTTCTTATGAGCAACATGCATGTTAGTCATTATATATAACTTGTCTGAATCTTTCAACAATGTGTAAACTCTCTGTTAGATTAACTTCTGTATGTCTTAGTTTTTTCAACTGTAATGAGGTAATAATTCCTTCTTAGTGGCATTGAATTGGACTAAAATAATACAATAAACATACCTAATATTGTGTGGGCACATCTAGAAGTGTCTTTTGTTTACTCCACAAATATTTACAAACACTTTATATATATTTGGCACTAGCCTATTTTCAGGGAGAGCATAAATGTACAGATATTTCTTGCTAAGGTTAAGTGATATCAGCAATTATTTATTAACTTGTTCTATAAATTTGCATTGACTTCCAATTGCATGTGAGGAAATAGAGAAGAAATAAAGTGGTATACAAACTGGGCTGCTGTCCAGTAGTACACCTTTTGTTGGATGTCCTGATTGTTTGTGGCTGGTATTTGTTCTAGTTGGTCAGTGCCTCTGCTCTAACAGTTAACTATTTGAATGTTAATCCTGGTGATAGATAAAATATTCAATAAAATAACCCACAAAAAGTGTTTAGCATGGTATCTGGCTCAGACTAATTATTCAATAAATATTAATTTTTGTTATTACTATCATTACTATTATATAAAGGGGAATTATATTCATAAAAAGGAACTCATAGTCTAGTATAACAGAGGATATCTAGCCATATAATGTGAAAAATAGAAGACATTTATTGAGGAAGGTACAAGATACAAGAAACATTACGCATAGGACAATGATGCCTCAGTCCCCTTCAAAGTAGGCACCTTGGGATCTCACACAGTTCTCCCAATTACCATCAGCTGCCCCATTGTATTTTCCTGAATCTCATGAAATGTCTGAAATTTTTTCCCTTTCAAAGGTGTTTTAGCTTTGGGAAAAGCTAGAAGTCACAGGGTGCCAAATGCGGGCTGTAGTGGGGCTGAGTCACCTGGGTGATTTGATGTTTTGTTGAAAGACTCTGCATGAGACATATGCATGAGCAGGTGTGTTCTTATGATGAAGCTGCCAATCACCATTTGCCCATAGTTGCTGCCTTCTGAATTATCCCAATGGTTTCCAAGGGGGAATGTTCAAGCTTAATGAAAAATTTGATGCAGATTGCTCGCTCTACTTGCTCAATCATTTTGAATGCGATAGCCACACAGTACACATGCTCACTCAATGGTGTCTACTGCCCCCCCGACTAGTACAGTGAAGTCATCATTGTTCACACGTGTGCATTCCAGTCCACTCTCCTTGGCTGCCAGGTTACATTGATGTCATGCAAACCATTCTCATTGTATTAACAATGTCTGGACTTTTTCCAGACAGGCATAGCAAATGACCACAATATAAAACAGAAGGTAAAGCACAGAAGTTCCACAAGGTTTTGGGGAGATCTTGTCTCTTTGACAGAGTTAGGAAAGTGCAGAACAACGTAGGCTAAGTGTAAGAAGACATTTTTGAACTAGAGATGGAGAATTGACTGAGTTTGGACATCTGGGGATGAGGGGTGAGGTTACTAGTCAAGCAAACAAATAAAAAAGCAAGCCGAGCTAGGAGAATAAGGAAACAATAGATAGAATGTGGGAGGGTGGGTGGAGAACCCCCCCCAAAATCCATTTAACTGCAGCACAGGTTGGGCATATTCGGTCTGGTGAGGGGAATTAGAGCTGTGTTTTAAAGGGTTCCTAATGGCAGCCTAGGATTTGGATTTGGCTCAGCACAGCAGTCAGCTGCAGCTGTAACCTTTCACCTAGTCTTGGGACCATGTAGGTCAGCATAGCTCAGGGTCCTCACTTCTTTGGCATTATTAACATTTTGGGTTGGCTAATTCTATGTTGAGAAGGGACTATCATGTGTGATGGAAGATGTTTTAGCAGCATCCTTGGCCACTGTCCACTAGGTAACGGTAGTACCCATCTTGTGTAATAAACAAAACTGTCCCTAGACATGGTCAGAGGTTTCCTAGAAGGCAATATTGTCTCTGGTTGAGAAACATTGATATACATGATAGTGTGGCAAGGCCAAATTTCGAACAATTACTGTTCAGTTCCTTTTTCTCCTACTCTTCACACGTGGATTGATTTCTAGGCTCTCTTACCTCACAGGGAGGTTTTGATAATGTAAAAAACTCCACAATATTTTTCCTTTCTCAGTTGTATTTGCAAAAACAAGTCAATGAGAAAACTATGTTGTATTTCCTCGAGGCAGAGAAAAGAAGGGCTTTTGAAGAAAACTTTATCAGAGATAGATGCTCTCACTGTTCCATAATCCCACATGCTTCTATCCTTCCTCTTTTCTCTTGAAAAATTTCCTTAACTAGGGAAAATTCTTGTCTTTTAAAAATATACATACACACATACACATACATATACACACACACATACACATATATACCTTCTATGTGCTTTAGAGCACCCACAACTCAAGAATCTACAATCTTGTATGGGAGAAAGTTACAAGTACAATTAAGTACACTCAGTGAAAGTGTTATGCTGAAAAAGAACAATACAGGTAATAGATCATAAACATTTGGAAGAGAAATATATTATTTGCAAATTTAACTGGACTTTGTTTGGAAGATGAGATCACCTGAAACTATAAAACATGTTATTTTTTTCTGCATCTGGAAGAATGTTCAGAACTAGCAAAGCTGGAAGACTATTCTCTGTAAGTCTCTGTGTTTCTGCAAGTATTGTCAGCAAAGACACTGGTTAACATTTTTGAAGACTATTTTTTCAAGGATGTTTGTACAGAAAACACATTTGGAAGATAAAAATATTAAGCAAAGAATTGCTTAATCTGAAACAAAGAACTGATATATCTACTGTACAGTATAAATATCTAATTTTCTGAACTCAGGGTTCTTTTTTTGGAAATCATACTTGGGGTACAGTTCAATGGTAGGGTAAAGGGAGTTACAAATGGAGAAAGAATATTGGTAACAACATGTGTGGAGAAAATGGTAAAGTTATACAAGGTGTTTTTGGGGGCCATGATGTTCATGGATAGTAAAAAGTAAGCTTGCAAAGGGTGCACAGGGTGGCTGAGTTTGATATGCCATGTTAATGTTATTTAAACTTATTATGTAGGAAAGGAGAATAGCCATTGGGCTTTGAATGGGTATATTTCTGCTCTTTAAATTATTAATGTTACAGTCACATCCATGAGGGATTAGACAGAGAAGATACTGAGAAAAAGAAGTCAGTTAGGAAGCTGTTCAATAATGCGTAAGAAATAATTATTTCTCTGAATTGATTTCCTGGCAGTTGGAACTGAGAAGACAAATATAAAAGTCATTATTTAAGTAAAACAGTGATAAATTGGCTGCTGTGTGTTGGGCAGAGATCCTGTCTGCTGTGGGCACACTGCATTTTTAATACATAGCATAGTGCCTGCACATGCAAGGTGTATAACAAATATGGAGTGAGAAGTTGAATGAGAGAACCAGCAAGAATTCTATCAGAGGAGTAGAAGAGAGAAATGATGCTTCTATTTGGTTTAAGTTGGAGTAAAAGGGAGCACGATGGTATAATAGAGAGATATGGGAAATACTAGAGTAAAAACAGATTTAAAGAGCACAATAATGAACTTATTCTCCAACACACTGAATGGATGTTTCTATGGATCAGCTCAGATGGTGCTGAACAGCCAGCAGTGAGGAATGGGAATCATGAGTCTGGAAAAGTTAAGCTGACAACCCCCATTATGAAAGTGATCACTGAAGGAGAGTTAGGGTGGAGGAGGTGAGGACATAAAGATGAGAACAGAGAACAGGCCTGAATTAAGAAAGAAACCCTGAACAATACCCAGTCCAGGGTCTAGAGGAGAAAGAAGTTTAAGAAGATAGAGACTAGGCAGTAATCTAAAATACTTATCTCAGAGTTTCAGGAGCTAAGGTGGTAGTGTTTCAAAAATAAGACGATGGTTGCATCTGCTGAGTTTTCAGCAGGGCTTGGAAGAAAGGGTCGAGAGAATGGTCATTAGGAGATTAGTGACATATTTTGCAGTGCCATGCAATAGAGTAGTGAAAGCAGTTGATGGATTGTAGAGGGTGGAGAAATGTATGGCACTGAGAATCCAAGGGGATGTGAAGGTTTTTTCAAAAGGTTCAATGGAAAATTAGGTTCTTGTTTTTGGAGGGAACTGGCATACATGTCCATTTTGTAAGCAGTGAGGATGAATATCCCTGCTAACACCCCAAACTATAAAATAGATTAAGTTGATGGGATGTGGTGGGTGGGTAGGGCAGGGGAGAGTAATGGGGGAAAAAATAGGAACAACTGTAATTGAATAAAAATTAAAAAATTAAAAAGAAAGAAAAAGTTGATCTGAGTATAAAGCTGCCTGGAGAGGGCTGCCCAAACACAAACTAAGATGGCTACTCAATCCTCAAACTACTGCTTGGCTGTAAAGACTGAAAAAAGAAAACATACTCTTCTGTACTAAAATAAAATGAATATATATATATATATATATATATATATATATATATTTGTAAGTAGCTTTCCATCTCAAATTGATATAACTTAACGT
This sequence comes from Phyllostomus discolor, assembly GCF_004126475.2. NCBI lineage: Eukaryota > Metazoa > Chordata > Mammalia > Chiroptera > Phyllostomidae > Phyllostomus > Phyllostomus discolor. Next base: position 63,692,759 of record NC_040905.2, read on the forward strand.
CTTTGCAGAGGTTCATCACCATGGGAGAAGTTTGGTGTTAGTTTAAGAATCTGGAAGCTAATAAATAGACAAGATTAGAATGTGGCCAGTCACCCTGGACAAAGCCCTCTTCTTAGAGAATATAATATACTAGCTTTTGCTGTTTCTGTTCAAGACAAGAGTGCTATGTGCCATGAGCCAGCCAGTTAGCTGCCACATCATCATTTACAGCACATGCTGTGTACAAATGAACGCTGAGCTTGCTGTATACAAGGAAGCACTGAAGCAGAGGGATGCTGCCATCAGGAAAAATTGTTCTTGTTAGGATTTAGTGAAATGGTACCTGATGGAGACAATGTGGAGTTTTTTTTACAAATTTTTTAGAGATTCAATTCAAACCTTTAAATAAAAAGGAAAAGAAAGATAAAACTATGATTGAAAACTTCAGCTTAAAAACTAAATAGAATCCTTCATTTGGTTTTAGCATGGCTAGCATTTAAATACTCAACTTCCACTAAGTTGCTTCTACTGGGGGCTGTGACTGTGAAGTAATCCATAACAACTAGCTGAGGGACTGCAGTGAGACGACGTGAGCTACGATCTAAGTGGCTGATTTCTGGGACTCTGGGGTATAGCCAGGAGGGGAGATTAATATATTTAAAAGCTGGTTAGAACCTTGTTTCATAAACTACTAAAAGTCTGCTCATGTTAATCAGGTTGCGTTTCTGGGCAGCTGAAAAGTTAAACAGCTTCTTGTCTTCTTGCCAAGCTTTTAATAAGACCCACTGATCCTGCAGACATGTTTCAATGTGTTGGGCATGTTAGGGTTGGGGGATAACCTGTGGGCCTGCAGACTATAGGAGGACCCTATCTGTGGGTCTAGTTGGGTTCTACCAAACCTTCCCCAAATGATAAGTTCAAGCTAAATGTAGTAAAAAGCTTTTAGCAGTTCTGTTTGGTAGATAAAGAGGAAAAAAACTGATTTTTTAAAATGCTGTAAGGTATCACATTTCTAGCCGAGGAGTTGTGTGTGGATATGTTGGTGTGCTATTTATTTAGAAGGCTAGGGTTACATTTTCAGTTAATGACTTTAATTTTCTGGTTTCTGTTAGATGGACAGTGGGGACCTGGGGACTCGGAGGCATTTCTCTGGCAATATGTATAGCTAAATACCTGTCAGCAGGCCAACTCCAAGCCCCTTTATTTACTCTGGTGCTAGAGGACAAGCCTAAGGGCTGATACTGCAGAGGAAAAAAGCAATATATTTTGTAATCACTTTAGGTATTTTTTAGGAGAAAACATATGGGTTAAGCTGATATATTTTCTTGAGGAATTCGAATTTTAAAGATATGGAATTACGTGGCCTCTGTGGATTGCTTTATATTATCATTATGATGCAGAGAGAAAATGGGGGTTATTGCCCTGGCTGGCGTAGCTCAGTGGATTGAGCATGGGCTGGGAACCAAAGTGTCCCAGGTTCGATTCCCAGCCAGGGTGCATGCCTGGGTTGCAGGCCATAACCCCCAGCAACCACACTTTGATGTTTCTCTCTCTCTCTCTCTCTCTCTCTCTCTCTCGCTCTCCCTCTCCCTGCCTTCCCTCCCTAAAAATAAATAAATAAAATCTAAAAAAAAAATGGGGGTTATCAATCAGTGGCTAACTGACTCTCTGGGAGATGGGTCTAGAGGTGTTTGGGGTGCGTTTGTCTTATCATTCATTCAGTCAAGAAATATTTATTGAACGTCAACTATGTGACAGGCTTTGTGGTAATATGAGGATACAGTGCATTTCACAAGGGGTCTGCCTCCTGGGCACTAACAGTGTGGTGGGGAGACAGCAACAGAATAGTGAACAGCCCCTGATGGTGATGTCATGTGCTTTGGGCCAGAGTAAGAATACCACCTAGGTTGCACATTTTAGATGCAGGAGGTCAGAAAAAGCTTCTTTCAGAATTTTGCATCTAAATTGAATTCTAAAAAACAAATATCACTAGATAGACAGGAATAAGGAAGAAGTAGAGTATGCCAGGTAGAAAAACAGAATATGCAGCATCTCAAAGGCAACAAAGACCCTGGCATACTTAAGGAACAGTAAGTGGTTGGTCTGTCTGGGCTCTGTGGTGCTGTGGTGTGCAGAAAGGGCAAGAATGGAGAGAGAGCCCTGAGGGTGTGACAGGGAGTCAGATTACAATTTGTAGGCACCTTAAAGAATTTAGACTTTGTCTTCCTCTGAAGACAAGTAGGGAGTCATTTTGGAGTTCTGTACAGATGAGTGGCATAGTAAAATCATCTTTGTTGCAGCTTGCAAGTGTTTAGGAGATGAAATTCTGGATATAGGGAGACCAGTTAAGAGGCAATACAGTGAGTGAATGATAAAGGTGAGTGGTGACAGCAGCTTCAGCTGAACTAAGAAAAGTAGTGATGGGGAAAAGTGAACTAATTCCAGAATTAATAAGCAAGCATTTATCTCACTTATGAGAAGTGTCTGTTTATCATTTTCTGCAGAACCTTCCTCCACTACAGACCCACCACCCACATGACCCACTTCCCCCAGGGTTCCCAGCCCTAGGTGACCTGTTTAGAAATAATTGGAAAGGCCAGTGAGATTCTCCCCTTATCTTTTAGAATTATAGGAATTGAGACACCAAAATCTTGGGCCAATGAATATTAGGAATTTGACCTGAGAAGTCATATAACTGTTGATGAGTATGGAGAAAAAACAACAATGAAAACACACAAAAATTAAGAAAAAATGATCATCAGAGAGAGGAAAATGAGATTTACAGCTTATGGCAGAGAAAGGGTTAATGTATAGCATTTGAGAGACTGAGAGTATTGCTTAATTCTACTTCATATCCTGCTCTTAAATTATCAAACAGTGATATCTGTACAATAGCTATGCCTTTCTGTACTTGAGCTAGTTAGAGTGAGCTTTTGCTTGAGTTGTCTTTATGATATCTCCTGCCCCACCTTTCGGCAATATTTTGGGATCTATATAATGTGCTGCTAGTTGGCCTTCACAATGAATAAGCTTGAGACCTCTGAGCCTTCATTCTCTGCCCTTGTTTCCATTGGTCTTAACTGATGAGTTTGAAAGTAAGGAAATAGCATATCCTATTCATGATCATAGTTTTAGTTCTTCAGGTTCTAGTGCAGTACAAATGGATTTGTTGGTTCCTTGGAAATCTTTATTTCCATTTACAAAAAGGTTATGAGGCTGACCAAAGCAGAATCACCCAGCCTGTCAGAAGCCTTGTGAAAGGACAAGATGACATGTTTTAAGTTGTTATGTTATTAAAAACACATCATTTTAGTATTGATCCTATTCTCTTAAGAAATGCTGCTTTGGTTGTGGAATGGACCATGAGAAATGACTGTTCCACTTGACAGTGATAGGAGAAGCATGAGGGCCACTCAGATTTAATATCCAACTTCAGCCTTTTCAGAACAGATAGGCTCCTACAGTTTCAAGGCTCTGAAGCTCATAAATGGAATTGAAAGCATCTTAGAGCTCCTTGTTGACACCACATGATCATAAACCCTTCAGACTCTGCAAAGAGGTCATAAAGCAAATTGCTCCTTCACAAGTAAACCGATTAAAGGGAGACAGAGCTTAGACATCTTGGAGCCTAATGAGGGTGTTTCAGGGAAATGATACTCCTTTTCCAGAACAAATGATAAATTTTTGTTATGTGTGAGAAACAGGGTTGCTCATGGGAATAAAGTGAAGGGACAGGGACGACCCTATATTCCATTTCAGTAACACTGGGCTGGGAGTTAGGAGAACTGGAATTCCTAATCTGACCTTAACTGGGTGACCTTGGGGAAGTAAACTAACCTTTCTGCTTGTCTTTTCATATTTGTAAATGAGAACAATCATCATCATTCAGTAGATGTTTATTGAGTCAATATTATTAGCCATTTCTTTCACATTTGCAATTTCATTTCCCAAGAATCCCAAGAGGAATCCATTGTTATTCATTCACACTAATGAAGAATCTGATACTCAGAGGGTTTAAGTGACTTTTTTGAGTCCTAGTTGGCAAACAGTGAGGTTATAGTTAGTTAGTGGTTAATGCAGGATTCAACCTCAGCTTTCCAAATCCAGTGTTATTCTTGCTACAAGAACCTGCTTTCCTTATGGTCCAACTGTATTTATTAATGCATGTGGTTATAGTTATTAATGTTTACTATCTCATAGGCATTATTGTCCAATTTCCTGTGTGCATGCTTATTTTTGCAACTAAATCATAGCTCTTTAAAGGTAAAGATCCCAGTGTTTATATCTTTGTTACAAGCCTCCTCACCCCCTACAGTACAGAATACTGATCTTTACACATTTATTTTTTTATTTTTTAAGATTTTATTTATTTATTTTTAGAGAGAGGGGAAGGGAGGGAGAAAGAGAGGCAGAGAAACATCAATGTGTGATTGTCTCTTGTGTGCCCCCTACTGGGGATGTGGCCTGCAAGCCAGGCATGTGCCCCACAACCCAGGCATGTGCCCCAACTGGGAATTGAACCAGCAGGCCTTCAGTTCACAGGCTGGCACTCAATCCACTGAGCCACCCCAGCCAGGGCTACATTTTTTTCATTCAATGATTCATCATTGGAAAAATATTAATCAAGTGCCTATTACGTGAAAGGCATTGTTCTAGGTATTTAGAATACATTATTGTACAACATAAATGATATTCCTGACCTCTTTTGCTTATATTTTAGTGGAAGGAGCTACAAATAATAACAAATGGAATATGTTAGGAGGCAATAAGGCAATGAAAAATAGAGCAGGTTAAGGGGATTGGGAATGTAGTGGAAAAGGTCAGTTTGCAATTTTAAACAAGGCAATCAGGGTAGGCTTCATTGACAGCTGAATACTCATATTTGTTACCTAAATTCACATGGGAGTTTCCTCTGACAACTTCAAGCCTTGGCTTTGCTATAATGTACAAGGGAGAAATGGTACTAAGCTTTGGCCTTAACCCCCAATTCACCAACAGACATTCATTTCCCAGCAGGGACTTTAGATCAATATCTTCCATATTCATCTATAGAAACACCAAGGGTATAAGGTGGAAGTGGCCAAGGCATAGCTTGGATTTATGTCATGCCCTCTAAGACAGCTCGGCAACAGGGCACAGAGCTTAAGGTAATGCTGATCTTAGCTAGAAAAAAATGTAAGTCTATGAGCCTTACAGATGTGTAATCAATAGCAACGTTACTGGCTACAAGGGGTTTTACACATCTGTCAGCTAAATCGGAACCCTAAAGGGCAGATGCTGCTCTAAAAAAAAACATTAGCCAGATTTGTGGTGCTGAGTCAAGGAGTTTGGCTCCATAAACCAATGCATACATTACAGGGAGACATCAGTATGGCAATTTTTCATTGGTGACAGTCATAATCTTGTTTCAGTCTGGTGTTCTAGTTTATATTCATAGAAAAATATTGGATTGGCTGAACTGTCATCAGAGCTCATTTTGTTTCTATTTTATGATTTCTTTTTATTCTATTTTATTTTTGTTCCCAACCAGCTTATAATAGTGTTTTCTGTCCCTCTCTTTCCTCTCTCTCCTGCTTATTCTTTTCTTATCCTTGCCCTCTTTTAGAAGTATCTACTTTCTTTCTGGCTTTCCTTTTCTTTAGTTTTCATCACTGTTTTTTTTTCTCTTTCTTTTTCTCTTGCTTAAATAATTACTGTGCATTTACCATTTCCTGGGCCAGGCATTTTGCTGTGCCATACAAAAGTGTGGTAAAGAATAGGGCCATCCCTTAGGGACCCTTTTGTCTACTGTGAATGATGATATTATACTTGTCATCTTATACCCACAAATAATAAATGTGCTAAATTTTGTAATGAAAAAAAGTAGACACTATAAGGGAAAATAACATGGGGCCAGCTGGACACGAGGTGGTAGAGAATGTTTCTCTGACAAAGACGTTGAAGGCAGGGGAGGAGCTATTCAGGCCAATGGCAGACAGGAATCCTCCAGATAGAAAGAACAGTATCCAGAAATGCCTTAGGGATGGCCTAGACCTCATTGCATGAAAACCTGCTCAACAGCCTTATCGCTAGGTCACAGTGTGGGAGCAGCATGTGGCATAAGCAGATTGGAAATTCCAGAGGACTTTCTTCTATTCCTCCTCCTTTTCCCATACTCATTTACATTGGACATGAATAAGGTATTTATTTGAACATATCCTTTGATTTTTAAGTTATCATATGGGAAAGATGAGTATAAAACAGAAAATGATGAATATGAAAAAAGATGAGTAGAATAAGAAGGTTTTGAAGAAGGAACCAAGGAATTGAAATGGGCACTGAGCAAATGGAAAGTGGCCACCATGGTTTTCTGTGAGACATAAATTAGCCTGGTTGCTAAGACACACAGCACACCTACTACAATACACAGCTGTAAGGATTAAAAGTCTGAATGGAGTTTGCATGTGTGTGCAGTATGTGTTTGAGGGTATTCCAGTGCATGTGTGCAGTTCATGCTGAAAGGTATGTATGCATAATTCACAATCAAATCTTTCCCCATGCATTAAAATATCTTACAATATTTTATTTTGGTATTCTAAGTTGTTTTGGTGAATTAAATGCCTCTTTCATGCTTTTCCTCTGAAAGTGTTTTTCTTCATCTTTTAAGAACTATAAGGAAACGATATATACACATATAGACATACACATGTTTTTTGTTTATTTATACACAAGACAACTGGGTTATGTTTTAGTGTTTTCATTTTGACTGTAGATGGATGATAAAGATACAAAATATGTGGCACATGCAATCAAGTAGTTCTGAGAAATAAAAATGTCATTATCACAAATGAGATAATAATAGAATTCTTCATAGATACCAGCAAAAAATGGGTATGCAATCTAAGAAATAAATATTTTTTCCTACATGTAACACTTTAGTTTGATACCTTTTGAAGGTATACCTCTGTATACCTTTTGAAGACTTAGTTTGTTTATGACATGAATTTTTTGAGCAGAATATTTTAGGAAATAACTTTACACTATACTCTTTCCTAGGAACTAAATTTTATTTACTGAACATTAACAAAAACAGAAATAATTATTTATTTATTGGTTCAGTTGCTTAAAGAAGTATTAAGAACAACAACAAAAATCTTTTGTAATATAACAAATGCACCATAACATATCATATAAAGCAGTTTGATTTAATATTTGGATACCAATTTTATGCTATACTTGTTTTTTCTAAGGGGTTCACAGAGGGCTTAGTTGGTCAAAGGATATAGGCTGGAGGGTCCCAGGTGCTCATCATAACAGATTATTGTCTTTTAAAGCCCAGAGATAATGCAGACCAGGACCACAGTGATGGCATTAGGAGTGGAGAAAATGTTAAGAAAGGAGAATTTAGGGACTAGATATAGTGGATTAAGGAGAGGGAAAAATTGAGAAGGATGTATGTGTTTCAGGATTCTTAGGATATATTACCAGAAGTGGGATCACTGGGTCCAAAGTCAGGTCCATTTTTAATTTTTGAGGAACGTCCATACTATTTCTGCAGTGGCTGTACTAGCCTGCCTTCCCTTTTCTCCACATCCTCTGCAGCACTTGCTTATTGATTTATTGATGATAGCTATCCTGGCAGGTATGAAGTGACATCTCATTGTGGTTTTAATTTAATGAGGAAAATAAACTAGTGAACAAAATAGAAACAGAGGCATATGGAACAGACTGACAGCTGTTGGAGGGGAGAAGGGAGGGACACTGGAAGAAAGAAGATGAAGGGATTAATCAAAAAACAGGTATGTATGGCCCATGGACACAGACAATGGTATGGTGATGGCCCGAGGGAAGGAGGGGAGCAGGGGCTGGGTGGAGGAGGGAAAAGGAGGAAAAAGTAAGGATAACTGTAATACCATAAATATTAAAAAAATAAAGACTCCCCCGAGAAGAGAATAATGTATGCTCCTATTTTGGGTGATTTATTGTAAAATAGGCAGGAAAATGTCAAGCTTATTGGGAAGACAGGTAGTTTCATGGTTAACTTCATGGGCTTCGCCCTAGGCATCTATTGGGCATCTAGAAGGAGACCATTAGCTGGGAGCTAAATTTATAGGCCTGGTGAATGAAGGAAAAGTCTGTGCTTAAGTAAGGGATTTGAGAATCGCTGTCATATAAGTAGATGAATCACTACAGGATCATAGAGGTGCACTTTGGTGTAATGAGAGAAGCAATGGGCAAATAAATTATAGTGTAGACTTGATCCTAACATTTAATAACTTATATCCTCTATACATGCCACCTAGCCCATTTCCTTTTAAACTCTCATAGTAACTCTCTTATCTTCCTTAAAATGTTGTGAGGATAAAGTAAGTTAATTTGAGTGAAATATTTTTGAAAATCATATATGTAAGGTATGTTCCTTCCTTCCTTCCTTCCATCACTCATATATTGTCTCCAGTATTCACCATGAACAAGGGACATTTGGGGCAAAGAGCAGTCAGTGGCTGGGACTAGGAAATCTCAGCAGTCAGGGTTTCTAGGTATATCTTGAGGGATCAGGCATTCCTCTTTCATGTAACACAGGATCATCAGAAAAATGAATTTTGGAGAATGCCTAGTTTGCAATGGAGGACCTTTAATGCTTTCCTAAAGATCTCCCATACACTCAATTACTCCTCTGTACTTTTAGAATCCTTTTAAATTATAACTTTTTCAACTGGTGTTTAATGATCTCTCCTTTCTAGTCAACTTTTCTATACCCCTCCATACTTTTACTGAACAGAAATAATTTCTATTAAGGAATCCTATCTTGTTTTGATCTTTTTATTTTCTCCTGTAATGTTTTTCCTTCCAGCTTTGCCTGTTAAAATACTGCCTAGTTTTTAGAGAGTATCTCAAATATTATCTTTTCTGTGAGCTTTTAATCATCCACCCTCTCACTCTATTCCTGTGAATTCACTTCATATCTTTCTTTTGCATAGCTTGTGAGTTCCTTGAGGGTGTGAGCCCTATCCTTTTCCCTGTCCTTTCGCTGTTCTATAGCTCCTAACCTGGTTACATATACATGATATGTTAGGATATATTTGTTTATTTTATTAGCCAAAACAAATGCCACAAAGGTCACAAATTAGCACATGTAATCAGAGAAAAAGCATGTTGTGTGTCTGTGTATTTATACCCTAATGGTGTCTATTTTACAAAAAAGCTAAACAAAAAATAATTTTAAAATTTAATGCAAAAGAAATAAAGAAAAACCTTCAAAATAATTTGAACTGTTGCCAATGTAGAACCCTTGGTCATATAGAATACTAACAAAGTACAAGTAATCCTGTGAGATTTCCCAGAAATTTTGTTTTCTTCTTAAGCTCTCTGACAGGATTTAGAATGAAGAACAATAAGAATCTTGGTAACCTAGGAGGCTTTCACTTATAACAATTTCTTGTTTCCAAATTGCGTTTTGTATTACTCTTGCCTACAGTCCTGAATATTCTGTTCAGTGTACAGTGACTGATGTATTAAAGTGACTTGAAGAAATGAAACTATATTTGAGTTTGGAGCACCTATGCCTCTTTGGTCTTCTTTCTCTAAAGGATTTTCATTGCTTACCCCTCGTATTTTGTAAATACACAGGCCTGGTCTGGCACAAAACTGGTTGCTGCTGACAAGGCTAGGATTTTCAATTTGGGTTGATAATATTCTGTGCTAGGATGGCTATGTAAACCAGCAGCATGTAGTTATGACCTGCTGAATCAGAGGTTCTGTAGGGTAGGCACTCACAGTCAACAGTCGCCTGCTGTGAACACTATCATCTTTTTCTCAGAGTTTCTAGAACCCATGAGTCAGCCTATGATATTGACTGAGTGACTTCTGGGTACATAATATGAGGCTTTGTATGAGGACCATGAAAAGTGTTGAGAGAATGAGGGACTGTGCACACATCATGTATCATGGCTTATATATAAAAGAAAAGTTATCAACATCCATGATTAAAATAGTGAAGCCAGGTGCCTGTCAGTTCAAAAGTCTTCTCCTGGGAAACCTCATAATGCCTGTTTCATACCTATGTGCTTTTCTAATGGAAAAGATGACATAATGTCTACCTCATTATCTTTATTACCTTTGACCCAAGGTAGACCCAATCTAAATTCAGTCATTTGCTGAGTGATTAATGACCTATTGTTGCTCAGAATGGTCTATACTAGGATGAACAGCAGTGGCCAATACTTTGTGTCAGTTAGTTGAATGAAGCTCAAGCTCAGGGACTTTAAACAGTCAGACAAGGAAGAAAAGGAGTAATAGATGTAGAGATGGGACTAGCTGAGTCATAAAGGTAGAGCTTGGAGTAGGGAGCAGTCAGTGCCTACTGTGAGAAAGCAATCAACTATTTGAGTTTCTATGAAGATATCAGGACTGCTATTAGACTTCAGAAAATATTTCTTTGTGTAGAATTCTGTGCCTGTCCCTTCAGTCTCTTAGAGGATCCCTGAGATCCAATAGGACAGGATCAAACTCAAGAAGGTGTTTATTGTTTCCTTCTTCCTTGTCCACTTTCCTAATTCTTCATAGTACTTTTGGAGGTGACTCCAAAATATACTCCATTTCTTAGTGCCTGCTTTATGATGAGTCCAAACCAAAATACTCTTCTCTTGGAATTGTGCCACACCTGTTTGGGTAAGAATTCAGGGACTAGTATAGGTCATAGTTGTTCAAATGGATATTAATCCTATAGCAATCATTCTTAACAAAAACTTCCTAGGTAGGAAACTAAGACTTGAAAGATCTTCCTGGGATAACTTTCTTGACATCACTTAGATTATGCCTCTCAAATTTACCAAGACAATTATCATGTGTTAAAATATCGACTAGCTCTTTCAAATTAATGACCTAATTCTATACATGAAATCTTATAAGGAGGAATGCTTAGATATCTTTTTTTTTTGTATTTTATTGTTGAGTAGCTTTTTAGGTACAGTCTATTTTCTTTAAAAAATGTATTTCTAAGTTGTAATAAAACATTTCAAATCAGCCATATTAAGTGATTTTTCCTAAAATACTAAAAGCAAGAAACTCTGGAGGCCCATTAGCAAGCATTGTTTTTATTGTCTCATAACCTGAGGCAAAACAATGGCAACTGAATTAAGGTTCCACATATGTATGAGAAGTAGCTCTTACAACCTGTGACAGAAACAGAGGGACTCAAAATGTGCCAGTAAATAACAGAGAATGACGTGGGAAATAACATGGGCAAGGGGGGAAGGGTTTTCAGGAACGACTATAAAGGACACTGGGACAAAACCAAGGAGGGGTGGAATCAGAGGAGGGAGGTGGGAATGGCTGGGGTCATGGCAGGGGAGTGGTGGAGGAAAATGCAGACAACTGTACTTGAACAACAAGAAAATAATTTTTTAAAATAAATTTACATGGCCCAAACTGTTTTCTGAATAGTGGATTGTATAATACTATGGACATTTTTTCCATTTAGTAAATTTTCTGATGAGATAGACATGTTATTTAAGGCTATACACAATCATGCCTGAAGTTGCAAAATATGGAAAAATATATAAAATAAACATTTTTCATAACCAAGATGTAGATATAATGATAGATAAAATCTCATTTCTAGGGTTCTAAATAAAAATTGATTTTTAAATTTTGCTTAAATTATGTATAAAGTCTAGGATCTTACTGTTGATTCTTCTGACAATGACAGCTTTGATAAAGCTCAACATTTCACATATTAAGAAATAGGCCCAATAAAAATTTTATATACTTTTTAAATAAAATTAAAATCAGAATGGTACTTTTATTCAGGTTCTAGAGGTGCTTGTATGCCAAAAGTGTATTCTACCTATTTTTCTGAGTCTTCCTTATTCTGTCTTTTTTTTTCAGTCCTTGTTCATGTTGTTTTCATTGTCCTCAGCTCAGTGAAGTGTCAGCACTTTCTCTCTCAAAGAGAATATATGGTGCATTCCTTTCTCTAACATAGCCAACTACTAGTGACAAATGACTTTAATAGAGAATATGTGTCTAGTCATTTGTGGAATCACAGGTTTGTATAATGAAAGTTCTGGCATTATGGTGGAGGTAGGTCTCATTGTTCTCACACAATTCTCCTATTATCAGTTTAATTGATCCTGCTCTTGTCTGAAGGCAATTTGTGTCAGCCCAGCACAAAGGGAGACAACCAATAGATGGCTATGCTTGTTAGGGCCAAGTTGTTCCTTTTTACAGAGTTATAGTCACGTGGATTTATATCCTTTATAATTATGTAGGAAGTGGGGGAAAAATAAGGGTTAAAAGAACTGTTTTCTCAGTGGGCCAATTAGATGAGAGGGTTGGTTGTGCAGAATGACAAAGTTGGGCTTCTCAGGAACAGTCTACCTAAAATCCAATTTAACAGCTATAGCACATCCAATTACTGTTAATTCATGAGTAATGAAAAGTAGAAAATTTACTTTAATGCTTAGAAAGGATAATGTAGTGTTACAAAGTTGTATAAAAATGTTTCAGGTGCCCTGGCTGGCGTAGCTCAGTGGATTGAGCGCGGACTGGGAACCAAAGTGTCCCAGGTTCGATTCCCAGCCAGGGTACATTCCTGGGTTGCAGGCCATAACCCCCAGCAACCGCACATTGATGTCTCTCTCTCTTTCTCTCTCTCCCTCCCTCCCTCCCTCCCTTCCCTCTCTAAAAATAAATAAATAAAATCTTAAAAAAAATGTTTCAGGTGTGCATGGTTAGTATACTATATCATCTTCTTTCATGGGGAGAAGAAGAAATGAGAATAACATTGTCTTATGTAAAATATAAGGGCTGGATTTTCTTAAAGAATAAAACAACTCAGTACACTGAAACTATTTTTTCCTATAGTGACTAAACTAATATATATGTATATGAATTATAATGGTTCATATTGTAGATGATTAAAATTTTGGCACTAAAGCAAAGATAATTATGAGAAAAAACAAACACTGAGTGACTGGGTGTGTCCAAGTTTGGTAGGGAGAAATCTGGCGAGTTCCTGAAGCCACAGCAGTTTGATATGCACTCGATACACACACATGCTCAACCAAAGAGTTACTGAGTGCCATCAATGCCATACAAGAACAGACTTCTAGCATGCAAAGGTCATGTGTAGAAGGATAAACACTTTATGGAAACCACTTTTATTTTTTGAATATTAATTCAAAGGAAAGAAATCAGTCTTGTTTGGGGATAGTTTTCTGGAGTATAGGCTTCCTTTGTTTTTTGGCACTTCTCTTGGGTAGGTTTTTATGAAAAGGATTTGTGTACTTCCCATGAGTTTTTCTTCTCTACATACCTGTCTTTATTTTGATTTTGTCTCATCTTCACACTTTCAGATATGACAGAGAGGTGACCCCAATTTAGTGCTGAATGGAACTAGAAATAGGCAATTTTTGTAAGTTTGATGAACCTTGAGACTCCTCACCTTAAAAATAGAGTGGTATAGAATATTACATTCATCTAAAGTATTCTTCATAACTTTGAAAAATTGCTGATCAATCTCAAACAACAAATCGATCCTCATTCTTTTTTTCTTTATAATTTCTTTATATTCTTTGATTATATGTTATTCTTTAAAGTTATTCTTTGATTACTTCATTTTACATAGGTTGAACACTCATTGTGAATACTCTTTGTGGGTTTGGATAAATTATAAATCATAGCACCCAACCATAAATAACTTCAAATCACTTACTTTTGTGTATTTCTTCCTGGGAAGAATGTGTCCATCAGTCAAGAATTGAAATGATTTTGGAGGTAGGGAAGGAATCTCTTTTGGCTTCTTAGTAATGAAAAATAGCTTTCTCAGACTAAGGGAAATGTAAATTTAAAATATTTCTTAATGGAGATATACACATAAATATTTCCTGATAGTTGATTCTGTACTCCTTCTAAAAAATTTTGATCTCTCATATTTATCAAGACAGTATTTTCTGATAAATGGAATATACACAAGCTAATGTCTCAATTCCAGTCTACATGTTTTTAATGCTGAGGAGGCAGTCACTTCAACCTGATCCAACATAACTGTGTCGGTTTTAAATAACTAAGCTGGCCTGAATCGAAAAATAATCTGTACTAGAAATAGATGCACTTTTTGAAAATTTTCTATTCTGATAATATTTCCTCTCAATTCTATAACCTTTCCAGGAACATCAGTTATGCTTTAGTAAGAACCAAAAGTACAGAAGTTCAGGAGACTTATTTCCTAGGATATACACACACACTTGGCAGAAGGATGGTTGTAATATTAGCTTATGCATTCTCCCCTCTCCTCTGATGTTTCCCAGTTGCTCTGTCACCTGCCCTTGTTCCAGTTGCGATACCACAAGACATCTTATATGTCATGGCCATTTTGTTACAGGGAAAGCAGAGAGTGAGAGTCAAGTTTTTAATTTTTGAATTAAAACATCAAATATGACACAAAAATTTTGGAAAGATACAAGATAACTAAGAGCCAGGTTCTCCCGAGTTCTGCTGACTAGATAAAGAACATCCAGACTGGGAAGTGGTAGCAAGAAGAAAGGAGGGAAAAAGTGTTCTTAGTCTCTGGCAGATTCCTGAAAAGGGGCTGGGTATAGTTTTTTTTTACCCTTGTTTTCTACCCTTAACTGCTAAATCAAAGAGACAGAAACATCCCCCACCCCAGGTGTACTTGGTGAACTTTGGGAATGGAATGGTCCTTGTGCTTTTTCTAGGCAGATCTTAGGAAATAAAAGGTTCCCCAGTTTCTCTGAACCCCAGCATGGTACAGGAACCTCTGTGTGAGGGTGTCCAGGCAAATGGGCCTGGAGCAGCCCTCTGCAATATCCATGTGCCCCTGCAGAGCTAAGGAAGCAGCAGAAATATTTTTCTGAATGGCAGAGAGCTATATGGTTGTGACACAGAGAGCAAATAAAATAAAACTGCACATACCTTGTTTTCAAGACAAGGAGGCTGCGACAGTGATGTGCAGAACCTGAAAACAGAAGACTACTCAGGACATGAATGTCTAGCTGATTACCAGGTAACAGTACATAGATGATAATGGAAAATGCCCAGATTTTTACCCATGTTCTTCAGAACCTGTCACTGTATGAGTCCTAAATAATTTAATAATTAACACAGGGAAAAGATGAGGAGAGACACTGAAATAATGAAATTATTGCTATGCAGTGACATAGATGCTTAGAAAAGAAATTAAGCTATAGCAAAGAAAGGATATTTCTTAAATACCTTGTTTGGTAAATGAGATTGATATTTGTTATTTATATTTGAAATATACCCCTTATCTTGGATATGTCATTGTTGTTTCTATCTCTTCTAATATACAGTTCTAAATATTTAAAATATCTAAATAGTTCTAAAACTATGATTTTCACACACACAAACAGCTCATGTTTGCATATTTCATTATGAATAGTAGTGATGGAAGTAAACTAGTGAAGGATCTCTTCACCACAGTTTCTGGCAGCCATAGTAGTCTGAACATTTCTCCCTACATAGTGCCTTAGTGATATCAGAATTGCAGATATCAAAAGATAAAATGTAGCATTGGAACTGAAGCTCTAACAAAAGAGTTGTTTAGAAACCATTGTAATCTCACAATTACTGTATTTCACATTGTTATCAAAGCTCATAAAGTATTTACATTTTTATTTTTATTTCTATAAATTGAGAAATTAACATATATTCCCAGAAAGCAAGAAAAGTACAAAGGGATATCTTACTATCTTGTTCTTTTGATATGGTTTCAAAAGCATCCAAGATGAGAGAAGAGTAAGGAAAAATACAACTTCTTATGTTTCATTTCTATGAATCAAATGACAACAGAAAAGTAATCTTAACATCCACCTGTAATGATTGCTCTGTAAAACCACATCACCTTTCTTAGGGGATGCTCTGTGAAGGATGGATGCTGTTAGAAATTTTAAGAATGACTGTGAAGGAATTAAAAGGAAAGAGACCTGCTCTCTATTAATTATCTCTCTCAACCACTCTGGTAACACCTTCTTTTTCCTGATTATTCCATTATAATGAAATCTTATTTCCTCTTAAAATTTTATTTATTTATTAATAACATAAAATTGTTTTTACAGAAATAACTCTACTGAAGACAAATTAACCTGGCTTTGAAAAGTTTGATAAAGCAGTTCTTTACTCATGTTATAAATTTTAAATTGAATCAAAATTAAGTGAAATCAATTCTTCTTCTCTAGTTATTCCTAGACTAAGATGAAGCATGACTAATTTTAGGGTGATGGTCTAGTTTGACACATAGTAATGAATACATTTTGGCCTCTCTGAGTTATAAAATGGATCAGTTATCTATTAGGTTAGTACTGAAAAAAAATATTTTGGAAATCTCTGAGTCGTGTTGTAAAAAATAATTAATTTGATTACAGATAATTACAATATATAAAGCCTAAGTCATTTGTTCCAGTTCTTTGAGAAGACTTTTGTTAGATGAATTGCTTCTTTGTTATTTGGTCATATTATTTTTGTTACTTTCATATAACAAATATACAAAAAGGAAGCTTTGTTATCACTATAGCATGTTTCATTATGAATGGATGTCAGATTTGTTTAAACAATAATTTGTGGGCTCTGCTGTCCACAGCATCTATTTCCATGTGACCTGGTGGGGGTGGTCTCAGAAACCTGGTATGCTGGGCTACTTTAGCAGATTTCATGCACAAGTTCCTAGGACAACATTTTGAGAAACATTGATATAAAGTCTCCTCAAAAGTTGTTCCTCTTTTGTCATCTTAGATCTCAACCAAAAATGCAATATATTCTCCTTAATTTAATATTGCATTATAAGATTTATATTGAAGGACATTTTTAGATTTTCAGAAAGAAAACTGAGCAAATAGTAAAGAGAGTTTCCATAAACCCTGTATCTAGTTTCTCCTATTACTAACATTTTATATTAATTTGGTACATTTGTCATAACTAATGAACCAATATGGATATATCATTAGTAACTGAAGCCATTCTTTTTCTTTTCTTTCTTTCTTCCTTTCTTTGTTTCTTTTTTTCCCCAGATTTCATTACTCTTTACCTAGTGTCCTTTTTCTATTTCAGGATCTCATCCAGAACAGCATATTATATTTATTTATTTATTTATTAAGCTTTTATTTATTTACTTTTAGAGAGGGGAAAAGAGGGAGAAACAAAGGGAGAAAAACGTCAGTGTGTGATTGCCTCTCGCACAACCCCTACTGGGGACCTGGCCTGCATCCCAGGCATGTGCCCCAACTGGGAATTAAACCAGCAACCCTTTGGTTCTCAGGCTGATGCTTAATCCACTGAGCCACACCAGACAGGGCAGCATTATATTTAGACATCCTGTCTCTCTAGGTTCTTCTGGATTATGACATTTCCTTGTTTTTGATGACTTTGACAGTTTTGAAGATTAGTCAGATGTTTTGTAGAGTTCCCCTTCACTGGAATTTATTTGACATTTTTCTCAGGATCATATTGGGGGTATTTATTTTAAGGAGATAAAGTGCATTTTCATTACATTATACCAAATACATCAACATGACAAATCACTGTTGATGTTAACCTGGGTATGTGGATCTCTTGGCTAAGGCATTGTTTGTCAGGTTTCTCCACTGTAAAGTTACTCTTTTTAAAATTCTCCCTTTTTATATTCTTGGAAAGGAAGTCTTTCCTCAGAGAGAAGTGTGTACCTAAATTATCTGAAGTCTTCTGCACAGGATATTTATCCTTTACCCCATTTTTTAATTTAGTCAAGTGTTTCTTCACTGGTGTGGACACATGGAATGTTTATACTTTGGGTTATAATTCTATACTACTTTATTTTGTTGCTCAGATTGCTCCAGCTTTGGCCATCTGGAGCTCTTTCAGTTACCCCTGTTAATTGTGTTCTTGCTTGTTTTGCTGTTTGTTTTAGCAGCTCCTCACTTTCTAGCACTGCAAGATGATCCTGGCTTACCCTGTGTATTTCCTGCCCACATTCTAGAACTAGCCATTTCTTTAAAATATCCTGGTTCCTTTAACAGGATAGTAGAATTAAAATCCAAGATCTTGGTGCTAGATGTGCCATTATCTTTTTAAGAAAGAATCACAAATGGGACAAAATATTAACAAAATTTAATTGATGACATTTAGGAATAGTCTAAAATAGCAAATCTCAAACCTTTTGTCTCAGAATACATTAAAATTGAGGACCTAAAGAAGTTCTTGCTTATGTGAATTATATCTATTATACTTACTGAATTAAAGGTAAAATTTGAGGCATTTAAAAATATTTATTTAATATTCATTTAAAATTCCACAATAATAAATCCAACACTTGTTTATATAATTAATATATTTTATTAGAAATAACTATGTTTTCAAAAATAAAAACTTATCAAAAGTGGTGTCATTTCTTTACATTTTGCTTATCTTTTTCATGCCTCACTTAATAGAAAAAAGCTTTATTGTCAGATATATTTCTGCATTCAGTCTTGTAATTTGTTGTTTTTGTTAAAGTCTGTGAAGAAGTTCCAGTCTCACACAGATATGTAATTGGAAACAAGAGAACTATTTTAATAGCTTTTCAGATAATTTTGGATACATCATGTCGCCTCCAGAAAAATCTACCATATCTTTATGAGAGGATGGAATAAGAAAAATAATACCTTAGTATTATTATGAATATAGTTTTAATCTTATTTTCTCCCTGAAAAGTCTTGGGAGCTCACAAGGGTCTCCAAACCATATGCTGAGAATTTTTGGTCTTAAATATACTGTTTAAGAAGGAAATAAAGGAGTTTAGAGACAGAGTCTTATACTATTTATTCACTGTCTAAGTAATCAGTGATCATTTTCACAGGATGATTTTTTAAATTTACTTCATTGACAATGGAGGAGTTGGCATAAACCCTGCACAGTTAGTAGTAAAATCTTGGGCTAAATGTTGATGTAAAGTTAGGCAAAGCAAGTAAAATTAAATAATTCATGGTTTGACAATTCATCTTCACTTGGTATAATTTTCTCTCTTCTGCCTTCTCCATTTACTTTCTTCTTATTTGCCCATTATAACTTGTCTTACTGTCACATTCTCAGTTGGGTTTAGGGCAGCTGTGTGACATGTCTGATGAGGGGTCACTGAGGGCATTTTTCATGGTTTGCCATGACCATCCATCAGTCACGATGAATGCTTGTGTGAACAATTTCTACCATGGAAACACCTTGTGCGGCACTTGAGAGTGAGAGGGGAAAGGCCAGTTTGGCAAGAATGAGGGGAAAAGAAAGCGAGCCCAGTGCCAATTTTCTAAATCTGTTGCTCTGCTGGACTGATTGTAAGAGATGATGGATGACTGATATCACTCTCAAGTGTCTTTTATCCCTTAGGATAATTTTGCCAATTTTCCGGTGAACTTAAATGTCCACAGATGTTTGAGATGAAACCTGCTGATTTGTAACTCAAAGGCTTTGCCAAATTGTTGGAAACTGGCGACTTGACTATAGTTTCAGCAAGAGACCATTGAGTGTCCTGAAGACACTCTTGTAATTTGTCATTGGCCCACATGTCACATCTAATGATTTTTTTTAGTAGATTAGTAAGAATGGAATGTTAAGTGTTGTTGGTCTCAGTTCACAGTTGGTGAACAAATACTGCATCTGTCTATTGCTGTTGGTATTCTTTAATTCAAGGAGGACATGTTAGCTAAGAGGTTAGATCAAAATTTTGCAATGTTTTTTCATTTATTAAAGTGACTGAATACTAAAATAAGTTTAAAGAACATGAAACAAGAATGTTTTAAGAAAAATTATCACCATTAATATGAAATGGTAGAAATGGATATGAGCCAAAGTGAAAAGGATATCTCTGTGGTTAAAATATTGCTTTGAGATTTGTTGAAAAAGAAATTGTCCTCTCTGTATCCCTCTGTCTGGCAGACCTCATCTCATCTAGATTCTCTCTTTTACTTAATGCTCTTCTCATGCTTTAGGCGCATTAGTAAATGTTTGATGAAAAGGAAGGCTTGCCTTTGTTTCCCCTTCATATCCTCCATTAAGCCCATTAAATATTTTGATTGCAGTCCTTTTTTATTAGGAATAAAAATAAGAAGCCTTATATTCAAATTTCAAAATATTTATAGTCACAATTTGATATTTAATTATTTTTAATTGTACTCTTTTCTGAAAGATCTATACCAAGTTATTCATTTTTTTCTTTGTTGTCCTCTTAATATATTAATAGCTATATTTCCCACAACCTCAGCCAGAATTTCTCAACTTGATTTCATATTAGAATGCCTTGGAAATTTTAAAAATATAGATCCATATTAGAATAGCTAGGAACTTTGAAAAATTATATAGATGACTGGATTTCACCTAGAGCCAGGATATTTGTATTTTTAAAGAAACTTTTCTAAGTGATTCTAATGCACAACTACAGTTGAGAATCTAAGCTATGGATGAAAAATAAGTTTTCACCAACTAATTGTTAATTGCTGTCTAGAGAACTATGTTAAGAATGATTCCATGGTCATGTTTGGGCTCAAGGTAAGGGCTTTATGATGCACTTGTGATGTATGCCAAGGGCCTGAGAGAAGATAATACTAGCTTACATTTTAGGTTCTTGCTATCCCTCACCATGGCTTTTTGACTAAATTTCTTCCCTCGTGAGTGTTGAGTCCATTCGTATTTCTATGGTCTCTATTGATGTTATGTGGCCCACCATGCTTATATTATACCATTGTTATTATAAAATTTTACTTTATGTAAATTTGATATCAGTTTTATGAAAGAGTGGATTCTAAGGTTATATGTCACACACACACACACTCTTCACATACTACCAAAGGGAGCATTTATTATGGCCAGAGTAACAAAATACAATGGATTCTTTTTTGCTACCGTTGTCAATATACATTGATAGTTAAATATCATGCACTCAGAAGTGAAGGGGAAGAAAATCTTCTTTGTATTCTTAGTTGTGCTGGTTCTACTTATCTTGTGATTTCTGCTTGTTACTGAATCTGCCTGAGCATCAGTTTTATTATATATTAAATAGGGCTAACCTTATTATGTACTTACTTGTGGGAATATTGTGAGAATCATCTGACTTATATTGTATATTTGTAAAATTCTTTGTATAGAATAGCTCCTCAGGAAACATTGACCAGTTTTAGTTATTTTTATTGCCATTTGGATCATCTAATTACCCATAGAAATTTGTCAATAAAGTTCAATGAGATGCTGTTGTCTGTCACACTCCTTAACTACCTCTAAGTAATCATCTAATGCACAGAATATAAAACATTGGGAGGGATCTTAATATGCTACAGGAACTCTCCACCACCACCACAGCTACAATTACTGAATGACTCATTCATGGTCATATAACAAGTGAGTGGCAAAATCAAGTTTCAGTTCTAGAATGATCTAGATCCACTTTAAGCCAGATGATAGACAACACCTCACTTACAAAGCCTGTTGATTTACATCATCTTATTTCATACTTATAACAACCTGTAAAGTAGTACTATTTAAGCTTATTTTAGAGATGAATAAATAGAGACTCAGGAATTAAAAAAGATTTGTTCCATCTGGTTGCGCTAATTTTCATTAAAATTACAATTATTAAAATTATAGCTGTAGTGTCACATATTTTCTATTTCCACAGCTAAATGTTTTTCCTTACACGTTACTGTTTCAGGTTAGATGAATAAAAAACCATCATATATTATCTCAGGGTAATATATACTTTTAGATTATCATAACCTTAGAGCAGAAAACAGAATTGATAGCATTTATTTTATTCCTGTTGCACAAGGTTTTGTCTTGAGATATTATATGTTGTTTTTTTTTATAGTTTATCTTGTGAAAGTTTCAGGATGATGGACATTTTATTTCTGGTGGTGATTTAAGTCAACTATCTTGTCTACTTTGAAAAAATACCATTAAAATGGACAAATATTCCCATTCAAAATTCACCTAGTTGAGATACCCCCTCATGCAGAGAGAATGAGATTTCTTTCACTTTTCACAAGATGACCATTGCCACTTATATTTCCAATGAAGATTTGTAGTTTTGTGAGATGTTATCATATCCTGTATACTACAGATGTTAAGCATTTAAAGGTCAACTTTTCAAAGGAATGTCTACATTTCTATGCCCAATAGCGTTTGCATATGTTTTCTCATGCCCCTGAATTAGCCATGCATGCAGAAAATGCATGTGCAAACCATATGGCCAGAGATCTATATGTCACTTACAAGAATCTCTTCCAAAAAGGGTCTAGGTTGCACACCAGCAAAAATCACAGTTGATGCCTACAAAAACTTGGATTCCCAAATGCCCGATCAAGCCCAAACACTGAATTTATTTTTAGAATAAAAGATTATACTCTAAGAGTATCTAAGTGACTCTTCCAGTTAGAACATTTGGCACAGGATCAGGAGTGTTAACTCTTTTGGAAACCAGATATTAAATGATGTCTAAATGCCTCTCCCACTAAAAATAAAATTATCTTAAGCAATAATAAAACTGCAACAGGAACACAGAAACAGTATATTAGTTAACTTACCATTTCTTTAATGGAACTAAGTAAGGAATTGCATCCCATGAGGAAGTATAGCTCAGGGATAATGTATTGCATTTTCTTTACTAGTCATGTACTTTTTTTGTTTGGATAGGCCTTACCACTTCCTGTTGTGTTAAACCCTGCCCAGTATGCACATTTATTTTGCCAGTGAATCTGGCTTCCACTGGCATTGGAGTTCCAAACGTTGGTGGGTGACCAGGCTCATAGTCCTCCACAACTCCTACCCTACTCTGCTCCCCATGCATGCTAAACCTAATTAGTTTGGGTCAACTTGTTGCATCCAAAATATGTTAATCATGTCTTTTATCATCTCATGGTTTTCTATAATATAGTATTATATGCATCTTAAGAAACTCACATAGTTGATTAAAATAGCTTTTATCAATTTAATGTTTTATTGTGTCACTATTGCTTATCAATCCATTTTATCAAATATTTTCATCTAAAATATAAAATTGGAAGTATTTATTGTTCAATCTGCTTAGCCACTGTTCTTGGAATGAGAGAAGGACATGGTCAGGAACGCCTCATTGAAAAGATGGCATTGCAACAGTTGCTTGAAATTAGGTGAGGGAATCAACCACGTGACTATTTGGAGAAGGAATATTTCAGAAAGAAGAAACAGCTTGAGAGAAGGTCCTAAGGATGTAGTATACCTGATATAACCTGGGAATTGCAAGGATTTTCTTATGTCTGGAATAGAGTGAGTTTTGAGGAAGGAAGGAGAAGAAGGTAGATGAAGTCAGACAGGTCGTAGTATGTGTACAAGTAGCAGATTATAGGGACCTATAGTTAGAATTTTAGTTTTTACTTTGATGGAAGTAATTTATCAAGTTTTGAGCACGGTAGTGATCTAATATTAATTATGCCCTAAAGAAACCACTTTGTAGTATTGAGACTAGACTACAGTGCAGCAATGGGATTGCAGGAAGACCAGATAGGAGACGTTTTTGTTAATCCATAATCAGAGGTGAGAAACGATGGTGGCTCAAACCAATGAGGTATTAGTAGAGATGATAAGAAGTGGCCAGATATTGGATATATTTTTAAACTATAGTTAACAAAATGATGATATATGGAATTTAAGATATGAAAATCAGTAGAAGGCAAGATCACACCAAGGTACTTGGCCAAGTAACTAGAAGGATAGAATTGATATCAACCGATGTGGGACAGCTGGTGAATAGAAATGTTTTTGGTGAAGAATCAGTTCAGTTTTAGACATACTGGGTTTAGAATGCCAACTAGATATCCAAGTGTAAATTTTGAGGAGGCAGGTGAATATGCAAGTTGGAAGTTTGGGAATGAAGTCTGTGATAGTGATGTATATTCTTCAGGTCATTTCACATTTCTTTTATTTATCTATGTGTAGATGATTTTAGAAATACCCATTTTAATTTATTAATATCCCTTTAGAAATATCTTATCTATAGTTAATCTATGGGAAAAAATTTTATATCAATTACTGTATTTTTATATCAAGGGTTTTTCAAGAGACTTTTCACATCTGGCTCTTGTTTCATAATTTTCTATTGTTTTATGGAGTTAATGACAATATATCTTTTAAAACATTAAATGTACTTATTTTCAATGCCCTTTCAGACTGTTCTATTTTCTCTAATCCTTTAGGGGTAAATTTCTCATCTTATAAAATCTGATGGCTGTATTTTTGGGATTGAGCTTTCTCATGTTTTATAATTATCTATGAACTCATGTTTCCTTGGATATTTTCTTCCTTTAAAAATCTTGGAGTGCTGTAGATAAAACACCCTCCACTGGAATTTATATTGGATACACTTCTATCTGAGTCTAAGCATTTTTACTAATTCTAGTCTAATTTTTATGTCAATTTCTTAACCCAGGCTTCTCATAATGCACACAGTATAAGTTTAGGCTTGCTCCTATAAGCTGATAGCTTTGAGATCTTGATCTTGAAGGGAATTTGTCTTTACATATTATTTAAGTCACTTCCTAAGATATGCCTTGGTCAGTAAGCAGGGTTTTTCTGGTCTCTCTTCAGGTTTGATGCAACCTTTTTTTTTGCTCATGATTCTGTAAGAGACTCAGAGCAAGCCTGAGTCTCTTGCATGGGATCTTACTTGCATGAGATCTATAGCCATTATCCCCTGTCACTCACAGAAATGGAAGTTCCTGGTGAATAATGCATCCATGTGCAGCACACTTCTCATTGGCAAGATGTGGATATAGAAAATATCATTCATGCACACTATCTGAGGAATGTACTTGAGAAAAGATATAAATGAAACAAAGCAAATGAACCAGAATAGTGTCGTCAAGATAGGGGAAGATAAAGAAACAGTGGTGAATAATAATGTTCATCATAATATAGACAGATCTGTGCAAATGAATCATGACAGATCACCTACAAAATAGTAAAAACAAACAAACAAACAAACAAACAAATAAATAAATAAGGACTCTTAAAATAGAAGAAGTAGGGGAGAAGAATTTCCAGAATGGCTGAGTAATAAACTCAACAAATCCTCTCCACAAAAAACAATGATTAAACTGAACAAAATTGTCAAAAAACAGCAATTTCAGGACTCTAGAAATTGACTAAAGAAACACAACAATTGAGTAAAGGAAAGTGCTTTAAAACACAAATTTAAAAGCACTTATTCAAGGAAAACTACCAAAACTTGGTAATGATATAGGAGTTTGTAACATTTATTATTAATTTATTTTCTTAATTTCTAGAGTTGCTACCTTATACTGTTTTTCAATTGTTTTTAAAATTATTTTAGCTTTTAATTACAGTGGAATTCAATATTATATGAGGTTGAGGTGCCAGCATATTAGGTCAATGTTTATATAACTTACAAAGTGATCCTCCATAAGTCTTGTACCCACCTGACATGATATATAATTGTTACAGCATTATGGACTTTGTACCCTATACAACACTTTATTCCCCATGTCAGTTTGGTAACTGGCAGTTTGTATTTCTTAATCCCTTCATCTTTTTCCTCCATCCCTAACCCCGTCCCATCTGGTAATCATCGGTTTGTTTCTGTATCTATGGGTTTGTTTCTGTTTTGTTTGCTTGTTTATTTTTTAAAAAAATATTGCAATATAAGTAAAATCATATAATATTAATTTTTCTTTATCCAACTTATTTCACATTGCATAATTCCCTCTAGGTCCCTCCATGTTGTTGCAAATGACAAAATTTCGTTCTTTTTTATAGCCTGGTAATATTCTATTGTGTACATGTACTGCCTCTTCTTTATCCATTCCTCTTTTGATTGGAGCACTTAACCCTTTTACATTTAAAGTAATTATAGATGGGTATGTGGATGGGTATGACCATTTTATTGTTTTCTGATTGTTTTTGTAGTTTTTCACTGTTCCCTTAATCTCTCGCTATTCCCTTTTATATGTTGACAGTTTCCTGTTGTGTTATTTCTGGATTCCATTCTCTTTATTTCTTGTAAATCTCTGGCTGATTTTTGGCTCGTAGTCATCATGTGCTTTGTTCACACAAAGAGAGTCTATTTTAAGGTGATAGTCACTTAAATTCAAACACATTCTAAAATCACTACCTCTTTATGTTTATGTTTTTGTCATTATTTTTATTTTGTGTATGTTTGTATGATCCTTTAATTTTACTATTGTAATTACACATGATAATTCTACATTTGCCTTTTAACCTGTATACTAGCTTTAATGTTGGTTGAGCCACTGTTTTTATGATATGTTTGCCTTTGTCAGTGAGAATTTTTTTGTGATTTTTTTAATGCATATTTTAATTTTTTCCCCTTTCTTAAAGAAGTCCCTTACATTACAAGAAATGTAATTTCTTGTAATACTCGTCTGGTGGTGATGAACTCAGTCAGCTTTTTATGTCTGAGAATCTGGGGCACTTAAAACTGAGACTCCTATCATCCTCCTTTCCTTGCCTCCCAGCTATAGGAAAGCATCCTTCAGACAATACCATGCTTCTAAGTTGTATCCCAAGCGTCAGACTTGAATATACATGGCTCAGTGATTTTAGACTTGGTTTAACCTGTAAAACTGTTAACAAATTTCCATTATTTCTACATTATGACATGCTAAAAAATAGAAGGATTCAAAATTAAAAGTCTTATTGATTGTACTACAGAGCAAGGAAAACTAACAAAATTTTTATTCTTTTTAAAGACCTTTTTAATATGCTATATATTTATGGATATATAAACTTATAAATTAAAGTATCTCTTGAAGAATAACAAGTGGTAAGGAAGGGTCAGTTAATCAATTAGCCAATGCTAATTGGGCGTTTACTATTTCTCAGTATTAGTGAGGAATGGCAGGGACTACAGAAAAAATCAACTCTGGTCCCTATCCTGTGGCTGAGTAATTCTTTTGCTTCCTTTACCTGGCTCACTCAGAGCGCTGCACCCAGCAGAAGACTGGCTTGGGGGGGGGCCTCAGTTAAGACTGCTAAAATGTTTTGTGGTGTCTACATGTGGTCTTTCATACTTCATAAGGCTAGACGGGACTTCCTCACATAGTGTCAGCAATGTTTCAAGAGCTCAAGCCCTGATGTACAAATCCTTATCGAGTGTCTGCTTGCATTACATTTGCTGATGTCCCACTGGCAAAACAAATCCCATGAAGGAGGGGATTTCCAAGAGTATTGTTATAGGAAGGTATGATTCATTGGGATCCATTTTAGTAACAATCTACCATGTTCCAACCTCAGACCTTAGTGATTTATATCTTTCTCTTACACAGAGTACACTTGTCACCTCCTAAACACCCATGGCATCATCCAGTCATGGCATCAATTAAGAAGCCCATGAGCTCATAAACAGAATCAGGTCTAGATATGAATGAGGGATTCTGAGTGGGGCTCCTCTTAATCCAAATACTAATGGTCTGGGAAAACAAGTGCTTTGCCCCTCACATACTTAACATAGACCAGTGAATCAGGAAGATGCAACAGCAATTAACACTCCCATTCAAAAAGAGGAGAAAGGAGAGCATAGAGATCATTGGAACAGAGCAATTTTAAAAACCAGATAGGCACAAGTTATCTGGGCTCTGGGGGCAGGGAATGGTCCTTGGTTACAGCCCAGTTCTGCTCCCTTGGAATCATTGTCTAAAATATTGTTCTCTGTTGATCTTGGCCTTTGTGTCTGTTAACTTCGTTCTGGCCTATGAAACTTTTTATTTTCATTATTATTTTTTATTTTTATTGTTCTGCAAGTACAGTTGTTTTCATTTTTCTGCCACCACTTTCCCCCACCCTACCCACCTCTCCTCCCACCCTTAATCCTTCCCTCCCCCACTTTTTTTTTCAAAGAAATGATGTGCATTTGCACCTGAGTAGCTTTCTCAGCTTACTGTCTTTAGAAGATTGGGGAGCCAGACGCTTCTTTTCCTTTTAATTGTCTCAGGCTTTTTTAGTTCAAATTGATACATTTTCCTAAAATCTTTGTGATTTTTAAGTCAAATTTGGGTTCACTTGATATCTACAAAGCCACATTAAAGTTATTTTAAAGACAGAATTCCTTTTTTTTCTTTAGATTCCATGTATGGTTGCTGAGCGGCAATGCTTATAAGAATCTTAGACTCCTTTTCATGTAGAGAGTGGTAGGCAGGTGCCTCCTTAACTCTTTCTGAGGTCTTCACAAAGTACCTTACAGCCATACAACTGATTTCATAATTACCTTGAAGTCATATTTTCTTTGAGACTTCACTCCTGGCTGGAAAGACTAAATATGTGAAGTAACTTAATTTTCAACTAAGTTCTGGTTCTTCATATAATCTCTAAATTCATCTCGCCAAGTAATTCCTTCTTTGCCTCCTTTTGTCTTTCTTTACTCTTATCATACATGGTAAAAGAAGATAATTAACAATTTTAACACTCTACCTAGAATTCTGCTTAGCTAAATTGCCAAGTTCATTACTGAATCCTTAATCATGTTCTCTGTCTTCCAAAGTACTACAGAAAACAATGTGATGATTGCTTCAATGTACATCTTTCTAGTCTCTAGTAGCAGGTTCCTCACCCCTGCTCCAGCCCCTACATACTGCCCATCCCCAACACCAGTACCCCAATTTTTAGGTTTGTGTTATAGCAGCCATCTAATTCTGGTACACATTTCCAAATCAATTCTCTATTGCTGACTTGTAATAAAGTGAAAATTCTATTTTTTATTCAGATTTTCAGGCAAGAGAAAATTATTTCTTATAATTCCATGGGCTGGTGTAGTGGTTCTTATGTATATAGTTTAACCCTGATTTCACTGATGCTGCTTTATTAGCTAGAAAGTCTGTAGGAAACTCAGCTGGCCTGGGACATTTGCAATGACTACTTTCCTTTCCATGTGGTCCTTAAATGGGCTTCTTCACCTGGTGGCAACAATATTTCATGAGGGCAAATCCCAATGTATATGTGCTTTATTCATTGGCCTAAGAAAGTCACATGACTTTCCACATGACCACGTCCAAGTGGAAGGGGAGCACATGAGGATGTGGTCACTGGGAAATGTGATTCATTGGACTTCATTAGCATAATAGTTTGCCACATGATCCATCTTCTTATTTTTTGTTAATATAAACCTATGGGTATATGTAAGCATATAGAAATCATATAACAGGTGATAAAAATTTAGTTTAAATTTTATCAAAAATCAGGTACTATATTTTGATGTTACTTGTTCCAACATGGAATTAATTTTGCTATCAAACTTAACATAATTTCTGTCATAATGTTTGACAAATTCTGGTTTAAGATTCTAATTCTTGTTTAATACAGACTTTTTTCCATAGAGTATCTTAAAATGAAAAACAAATTTCAATTTACTTTTTAGATTGCTCTTTCAGTTTTCAAATTTCCTATTCTAATATTGCTACATAGAAGCTCCATTGGCTCAAAAATGGCTAACAGTATTCAAGTGACCAATGAACTCTGACTTCATACCCTGGATTATGTAAGATGAATAACAGTTGTTATAATTACTCTTTTTAATATATTGAAATCTCATTTTTCACCTTGCATAGAATAATGATAACAGTACCTGTCTTATGGGATAACTATAAAAATTAAATGAAAATTAAAACTAAACTAAAATTTGTATTTGAGTCTCAGGGCAGTGCATTGTTCAGAATAGGTACTCCTTAAACAGAAATTATAATAAGAGTAGCGTAAAGAAACTTTCATACTGACTTGTGTATGCCAAGTTTTAGTCTATAGGAAAATAGTTACAAGGGCTTTAGCTGTCTTCTTAGCACAGGTAGAATTTGATCAAGGTCTTAAATGAGGTCTACAATATAGAGGAAGTGGAGAAGATATAATCAGGTGGCAGATGGCACTATAAAAAATGTTCAGAGACAAGATTTAAATATTTGATCAATCCAAAAGATATGCTTCCAAACTGAAGAGTTTGCTGACATTTGGAAATCTTTTACTATATAGAAAGTTTTTTTTTTTTTTTTTTTTTTTTATAGTGGGACTGATAGAAAATTCATGGATAGTAGTAGACATTTTTCACTTTTGCCTGACCAGCGTCAGTTCACATTTCTGCTGGTATTAGCATCCTTCTGGTGCTTGGGTACTCTTTTTCTCCTGATTTTATCTAGTCCCATTGGGACTGTCAGTTAAGGGTTGGGATGTTGCCCAAATGAGGTCAACTTGGATAAGTCAATCTTTCCTCTTTATTTCTCTCTCCCTCCCCTCCATCCCTCTTATCACTCATTTATTTCCAGATATGAATTTGACTATAATGAGAAGGAATAGGCAATGAATAATAGTTGAAATTTCTCAGAGACATGTCAGTAAAAATGTTGCTGCGTGAAATATCTGAGATTTTCCTGCCTATGTTCTCTTCTAGGACTTTAATAGTGACATGGCTTATATTTAAGTCTTTTATCCACTTTGAATTTATTTTTGTGTATGGTGTAAGTTGGTGCTTGAGTTTAATTTTTTTGCATGTAGCTGTCCAGTTCTCCCAACACCATTTGTTGAAGAGACTGTTTTTACTCCATTTTATGTTGCTGCCTCCTTTGTCAAATATTAATTGACCATAGACACTTGGGTTTATTTCAGGCCTCTCTGTTCTGTTCCATTGGTCTATGTGCCGGTTTTGATGCCAGTCCCAGGCTGTTTTGATTACAATAACCTTATAATACAGTTTGGTATCAGGTATTGTGACCCCTCCTACTTTGCCTTTCTTTCTCAGAATTGCAGCAGCTATTTAGGGTCGTTTATGATTCCATATAAAGTTTTGAAGTGTTTGTTCTATGTCTGTGAAATATGCCATTGGTACTTTAATAGGCATTGCATGGAATGTGTAAATTGCTTTGGGAAGTATGGACATTTTGATGATGTTAATTCTTCCAATCCATGAACACGGTATATGTTTCCATTTGTGTCTTCATTGATTTCTTTCTTCAGTGTTGTGCAGTTTTCTGCATACAGGTCCTTTACTTCCTTGGTTAGATTTATTCATAGGTATTTTATTTTTCTTTTTGCTGTATCGAATGGGATTTTTTTCTTAATTTCTGCTTCTGCTGTTTCATTGTTGGTATACAAAAATGCCTTTGATTTCTGGATATTGACTTTGTATTTTGCTGTTTTGCCAAATTCACTTATTAGGTCAAGCAGTTTTTTGGTGGAGTCTATAGGATTTTCTATGTACACTATCATGTTATCTGCAAACAATGACAGTTTTGTTTCCTCCTTCCAAATTTGGGTGCCTTTTATTTCTTTTTCTTGTTGATCGCTGTGGCTAAAACTTCCAGTACTACATTGAAAAGAAGTGGTGAAAGTGGACAACCTTGTCTTGTTCTTGATCTTTGTGGAAAAGGTTTTAGTTTTTGCCCATTGGGTATGATGTTGGCTGTAGGTCTCTCATATATAGCCTTTATTATGTTGAGGAATGCTCCCTCAATTCCCACTTTGCTGAGTGTTTTTATCAAAAATGGGTGCTGCACCTTATCAAATGCTTTTTATGCATCTATTGATATGATCATGTGATTTTTGTCTTTGCTTTTGTTTATGTGCTGTATTACATTTACTGATTTGCAAATATTGAACCATCCTTGCATCCCTGGAATGAATCCCACTTGGTCATGGTATATGATATTTTTAATGTATTGTTGGATGCTGTTTGCCAATATTTTGTTGAGGATTTTAGCGTCTAAGTTCATCAGTGATATTGGCCCAAAGTTTTCTTTCTCTGTTGTGTCTTTATCTGGTTTTGGGATTAGGATGATGCTGGCTTCATAAAAAGAGTTTGGGAGTCTTCCATCATTCTGGATTTTTGGAATAGTCTGTGAAGGATAGGGGTTAGCTCTTCCTTAAATGCTTTGTAGAATTCTCCTCTGAAACCATCTGGTCCAGGGCTTTTGTATGCTGAGAGTTTTTTATTATTGCTTCAATTTCATCTGCTGTTATTGGTCTGTTCAGGCTTTCTGCTTCTTTTTATTGAATTCTGGAAGATTATATTTTTCTAGAAATTTGTCCATTTCACCTAGGTTTTCAAATATCTTGGCATACAGTTCTTCATAGTAATTTCTTACAATCCTTTGTATTTCTGTGGTGTCAGTTGTAATCTCTCCTCTTTCATTTCTGATTGTGTTTATTTGGATCCTTTCTCTTTTTTTCTTGATGAGCCTGCTTAAAGGCTTGTTGATTTTGTTTATCTTTTCAAAGAACCAGCTCCTGGATTCATTGATTCTTAGAATTATGTTTTGATGTGCTGTCTGTCAGGTATAGTTTATCTATGATAATACATCTTTGATATTTTAGTTTAAACTTTATTGGGAACTTCCAGAATATTATTTATGATCAAGTATGCTATAGCTATCAAAGAAACCCAGAGCCTATTCTTGATGCTGGGTTTATAGAAGCAGATGATTTGTGGGTCTTCTGGCTTTTAGCTTTGGGCTGTGAGAAACATTTATGTCAGATTCTTGGTATTTTGGTATTGATCTACTATGATATTTTATTTATCTTTTGGGAGAATTTTAATGCAATAGAAAGAGTGTCCAACTACCCATACACAGCAGCAGCTATCAATGTTTAAAATTACTTATAAGTCAAACACCACCCAAGTCAAGAGGTAGAAATTTGCCTGCCACCGCAGAAACCCTTCAGAGTTCTCATTCCTGGCACGATGCCTGCCCTCCTGCCCAAAGTAGTTACTATACTGGCATCAGAGTAATCATTTCCTTGTAATTTTCTTTTTACAGCCTTATCCCTCAAACATGTCACTAGACACAGTCACTTAGTCTTACCCAGGATTATAATACCATGGACATCATTTGGCAGTTGATGGTTTGTCTCCACCCTCTTGTATTTGAAGGGTTTATGGAAATAACTTCTTTCTTGTTTATTGTTGACACTATTACAGATCTCCCCCATTTTCCCCCTTTACCTGCTCCACCAAGCCCCTGCCTCCCAGACCCCAGCTCTTACCACACTGTTGTCTGGATCCATGGGCTTTGCATATATGCATATATGTTCTTTGGCTACCTTCTTAACTAATTTTGCTGCAAATGGTTTCCATTGCCTCTTGGTCTTGTTCTAGTAGCTCTTGTTTAATGTAGGGATTTGGAAAGATTGACAAACTTGCACTTGCTGTTGCTACCACCTTTCCAGATAGCTGTTGTTATTTTATCATCTTTTCCACAAGTCTTTTTTTCCTTTTTTACTCAAAATGAAATATTACAAACAGGGCAAACCACTCACCTTGCTCCAGTACTAAGTATCCATTCATACTCAGGTCAGTCCAAAGTTTCACATTTGGCTTCATTGATTAATTAATCTGTCCTTTTTACTGTATCACATTGTTTTTATACTATTGATTTGAAGTTTGTTTACTATTTGGTCCACTTGTGCTATACTATTTTTTCAAAAAGTATATTTAGATATTCATGGATTTTTATTTTTAATATAAATTTTAGAATATGTCAATTAAATTCCTTTAAATAACTAATTACAGGATTGGCATATTTTTAGTGATTAATTAGGAGATGATTCTATTTTTATAATATTATGTATTCTTAACCAATGGGATAGACTCTCTCTCTTCTGATCTTCTGTAATACCTCTTAGAATGGTCTTAGTATTTTTGATGAAATGATTGCTAAATATTTTTGCTTTTTGTTAATATAACTCTTTAGTTTTTGTTACCTCTAACAAAGCAGTTCTATTTGTATTTTTACTATATTTTATATTTGTTTTTGATTAGAGAAATTCAAATTATTTTTAATGTTTGTCTTGGTTACAGCAAATATGCTAACATTTCTTATTGATACTAATGGTTTTTCTATTTATTCTGCTGATTTTTCTATGTAGATGAATTCTCCCTTACTATCCTTTATACTTTGTTTACTATATTGTGTTTATTTTATTGGCCAGAAACTGATAAACAATTAACTGACACTTTTGTTAATTCTTTATTTTAAAAGGCTTTCATATATGTATTCTCCATTAAATGTAATGTTCACAGTACTTCTCTGAATTATGTCTTTCCAAATGAAGGAGGTTTCCTTTCATTCCTTGCTTACTAAGATGAGTTTTTTCTAAATATGCTGCAGTTTGACAACTCATTTTTGTCTATAGAGGAAATCATATGAGTTTTATCTGTGAATCTGTTAATATGGAGAATTGTCATTGGAGATGTTCCAATGTTGACTCACACTGTATGTGTGATCTATTGTTTATGAGTACATTTATTTTAGAGTTTTTGTTTCTGTGTTCACAGGTGAAATGAAACTCTGATTGCTTTTGTATATTGTTCTTATCTGGTTTTAAATAATTGCACTATCCTTATAAAATGACATTGGCATTGTTTATCTCTTTCTATATTGTGAACCAACCTTTATCAGGTAGGATTTGTCTGTTTAAAAATTCACAACATCAACAACAGCAGCAAATATCTTTTTACATCCGTTCTTCTAATTGATTTATATGTATTGTTTTGTTTCTTTCAACAATATAGCATGGTAGGTTCTACTGTTAACTTCATTTTATTGATAAGGAAACTATGAAAGTTTAAGTCATTTGCCTTTTGAAGTTTTTAACCTGAGATATAGTTCCATGGGTAGAATTCAGGGTATCTGAAAATTCGGATGTGGAAAAAGTAGGTATTTATTTTCAGTAACCTGAAACTGAATTTTAGCACTTTATCCAACTATGAATATATGCAGAACAGCAAAGTTACAGTAACAGTGTCTGTTACTTCTCCAATGATAGAATTTAGATAAAGTTTTCTGTCACTTTTCAGTTGTTGCAGATTTTTTCTTTCTTTTTTTGATTTAAATTATTTTATTGTTGTTCAATTACAGTTGTTTGTATTTTCTCCCCACCTCTCCCCCCCACTCCCTCCAAACCCACATCCCTCCCTCACTTCCACCCTCCCCCTTGATTTCATCCATGTGTCCCCTATAGTAGTTCCTGAAAACCCTTCTCCCCACTGTCCCTTACCCCCTCCCCTCTGGCTATTGTTAGATTGTTCTTAATTTCAATGACTCTGGTTATATTTTGTTTGCTTGTTTCTTTTGTTGATTATGTTCCAGTTAAAGGTGAGATCATATGGTATTTGTCCCTCACCTCCTGGCTTATTTCACTTAGCATAATGTGCTCCAGTTCCATCCATGCTGTCTGTTGCAAAGGGTATAAACTTCTTGAAATAACATCGATACTCATAACCTTTTTGAAATTATGATAGATATTAGAATCACTTTTGGTCCTTATTTACTGATTTACTGCATTAGTGAAGAAGCAAGATGCACATTTATTTATTACTTAATACTTAAGAACTGTATTTCAATGTATTTTTTTTCAATTTTGTATATAGTCTTTGCAAAGATTGTGAGAAACTGACATAAAATCTATGTTACCATATTACTGTGCAAACCAAAGACTGTGTGTATTTATTTCATGTATATAAAAACACTATTCTGGGATAGAGTTCATACACTTCTCCACAAAAATTAGGTAATATTGCTGGCATTATATCAAATTAATTACTAGCTATGTGAGGGGTAGAACTCACTAGGAAAATAGTAAATAAATTTTTCAAGGATCTCACCTTTGCTTTTGCTAATATCTAAATACTTTTTGCCTACTTTAATTTACTTATTTTGTTTGTTTTGCATTTTCAACTTTCTTGAGTTGAATGATTACTATTATATTTATTTTTAAATCATCTTTTGTCTCTAAGTGTGTTTACCTTAGTTTTCATCCCCCATCCTATCACATGAAGCAATGTGTGTTGCACTTGTGATCCAAATCATACAATTCAGTTCCCTGTGGATGCTGCCAGGAACCGTTCTCACTACTTGGATTTGATTTTCATGTTTTAAATTAATTTCTTGCTTGAATTTGGCTAGATGTAAGTAAACCTTTAAAAAAATTTTTTAAGTTCAAGATTTGAAAGTAAACCCAGTGAAGACTGGAATACAATAATAAAAAACATTAATAGATTTTTACCAAAATTGGTTGAGGTGAGGTCTCTGGACACAAATATCCTTTTGGCTGAGCCATCTGGGCTTAATGTCTGAGTTCAGAGAATTACATCATTGACAGGAAGAAACAGGAAATAAATTTGAACAACATCTGTTTTCTTCCTAAGAAAAATTTGTCTATTTGGATCTCATCTTTTACAGCTGTTTTCCCTTTTGTTTTATAAACTAAAATTTCCTGGTTATCATCATTCCTGTAACCTCAGCAATATTGGATGGTGACATGAAGGGCTCCCTGGGTTCCTTGGTCAGTGTTTCTGACCATGAGTATTGAATCCCACATATTATCATGACAGATGCACCAGTAATACTAGATGTACTCTGAAGCCAGAACATGATCAGAATGTATAATGTTAAAGTAATGGTCTTTGTTTACCTAAAGTTTGCTCTTCTGGTTACTGTGCCAAAACAAAACAAAATATAAAACTCAAAATGTAGAAGGAAAACAGTATTTTACTATGATTCTAATTTACTCTTTTAAGTGCATTTCTTGGTTTAACTCAAAGATATTTTCAGGGATCAATATTTTTTGTATGTATTATCAGGAGCAGAGTTGATGACACAGTTTGGAGTCTGAGATGTAAAGTTGAGGACATTGGGGACTGCATCTCCATTGGCTGCCCCCCTCTGCTCGCTGCTCTTTTTTCTACTCACAGTTTCACGTGTTACTTGGACATTCTATTGCTTTGATCTCTGCCTGGCTCTTTTTCTGTTTCTCTAAACTAAAAAAGCATGTATCTTTCTTTAGTGCTTAATGGTGTTTTCCTGTATTTTCCCCAATTCATTTTTGTGTATTTCTCTTACTTTCCATCTAGCTCATAATCTATTTGAAATTCTTAAAATGGTCAGGACAATGATAGCAAATAGTGGATGTTTATAAACAAAATTAAAATATACTGCATAGTATGAATTGACTGAATAACTTTAAAAATCCGCATGGGGGAGTGAAGACAGATGCAAATAAAATAGTCTTAGTTGGCAGAGAGAGATATATCAGAATTTTAGTTAAGTAAGATTGAATTAACGTACTCTGCAATATCTGGGGATTTCAGTCACTGTAGCTTTGGGAGCTAAGAATGCAATGAGAAAGCTAAAGATCAGGGATGAGTATCTGGCTTGCCTGTCCCTCAGGGTTCAGCTGTAGTACTCCGTGGTCCTTACATACAGACCTAGAAGAGGGGCTGAATAAACTGAACTGTCATACATGTCTTTTAACTACTGTTTTGATAAAAGTCCTTTTAAATTTTACATAGCTAAGCCATTGTTTGAGGGCACTAGTGCCAATATTTTGTTTTGTAGTCATATTCAAAATGCCAATTTCTAATGTTCTGTATTTCATCAAATGGCAAACAGTCAATTTATCTGGGTCTAAAAGTTTAGCAGCTAAAATATACCACAATTAAAGAGTCAAGGTTATTTCTGCAACAGTCATGCACATTCACCATGAACTGTGTTTCTTATTTATTCAAGTAGTTATTATATATTTAGGGAGTTATTTGTCAGGCACAAAGTCAGACAATAACGTATTATAATTTACTGATTAAGGGAAAATAATAATTTATAAGGCAGGCACAGTAGCCTAGACATTGAAAAAGGGGGGCAAAAATAAATACATTGAGAAGAATTAGTTATGATTTTCTTTTCTTTTGCCTCATCCCCAAATTCCGTAAGATAAATATTGAAGACAATTGGACAATTTTATTGAATCTTTCCCAGAATGATCAATCTTGAGTACTTCCAAAGAAGAAACCATTATAAGTAATATAGTATTTCCTTTTTTATATTGCTTGAAATTAAGGAGAACTAGAAAAGAAACCAAATGTTCAAGTGGGCAGTAGGGGGCCCATTGATGATGAAAGGGAATGATATGTGCCTTAATATCAATAGTCCTGGCTCAAAAATTTTGCCCGCTTTAAGGAAAGATTTGTGTTTAATCTAATAGGTTCAGTAGCCCAAGAGTTAGATGAGCTTCATCACGTATTAGTGAAGGTGTCAAAAGTAAAATCTAAGCTGGAGGAGCCTATTTCAGACTTGGCCATAGAACTTGGAGTTTGTAAGCTCCCCAACCTGCTATTTTTGTAAAGGACTTCTATTCTGGCCTTCAAAAGTCCCAGACAGAATGTCAGAGATTTGACCATAGATGGAGAGTACAGGTAGGAATGGGTACAGAGAGCAAGATGCTACTTGTGGTTAGAGGTGGGATTTCTTAGCAAAGGAATGAGAAGATGTATGCATAGGGACTCCTAGAAAAAGATTCATGGATAAGAACCCTCATAGCTCAGGGTAAGTGAGAGAACTCAATATCCAGGGAAGGCCTATAGGGGTATTTCTAGGTAATTCCTTAAGAACATTTACTTTGGGACTCTGAAATCAAAATTAATAAGAATTTTACATTTCCCTTTCTACTCATAATAGCCTTTGATTTTATCCCATATGTTTAATATACATATATAATTGTGCCAACATGCTTATTATCTTAGGAAAACTGAAGAGACTACATGAAAGGAAGTCCTGCTCTGCCCACTGCCTTTAGCAGAGATAATGCATCGTCCTATTTAAGGATTTCTTTTGGTGTCTGGGCAGTCCCCACTGCCAGGAGGGAGAAAACAACTGCTGAAACTGAGGAGTGGTCTTCTTTCATTGTTTCCTAAGTTCTTTTATTAGCATGTGGCTGGTGTTTGAAGTGGGGAGAGGGTAGTTATTTAGGCAATAAATAGAAAACTTAACAATAATTAAATCACATACTGGATAATTCAAAGTAATTCACTGA
Organism: Phyllostomus discolor; assembly: GCF_004126475.2. Lineage (NCBI taxonomy): Eukaryota > Metazoa > Chordata > Mammalia > Chiroptera > Phyllostomidae > Phyllostomus > Phyllostomus discolor. Next base: position 63,731,543 of record NC_040905.2, read on the forward strand.
AAATATTATTGTTAATGTTATAAACTGCAACAATAGGGGGACCTTCAAATAGTATTACAAAGGGAAAATTTTAATAAGAAAACATAAACCTTTAGGACATGTTAGTTATATACTGGCATAAGCAAGTTTTTTTTTCTTTCTGAGTGTTTTTAAAATATTATATATCTTACCTGTGTGGAATGTTTTATGACTGACCATAAAGTCTAGAAATAAGATTGAGAAGAGGTAGTTAAGGTATTATCCTGCTGTGTGATGAGATTTTTGTTTTCAAAAGCTCTCTCTGATGTTAATGGAGTTAGGAACAGTAGACATGGCACTATATAAATTACATATAGTACTATATTATATGTGGAGGGCACTGAGAATGGGAATGGAAAAAATGGATATTAGCAGGAAAATTTGACATGATTGAAAGAGTCTGGGATGATTCTCAAGTTTCTGGCTTAGATGGCTATATGGGTGATAGTTCTGTCCACTGATAGAAGAAAAAAAAAAACAGAAAGAGGAGTAGATTTTAAGGAGATGACACTCCATTTTGGAGTAAGTTGCCTACTGAAGTATTGTAAGGGAAATGTCTAGTAGGTAATTGGTTACATGAGTCCAGTTGCCCCACATACCACAGAACACATTTGAACCGTTCCTCTCTGCTGCCATGACTTCAGTCAACTTATTTTGTTAGCAGTTGTCATGAAGAAATAAACTCCACGTTTCCTAATCCACTGGCTCTTCACTGGGAGGAGCACTTGTGGAGTGACTGCCTGCAGCCAGGCAGGGCAGCCTGCACCTGTTTTCACTAGCTCCTCACCCCACCAGTTTGCAGGCTGCCTGATGCTTCCCCTCTCATTCCACTGTTGCTGTTGATATCTATGAGTGACACAGGCTGTGATTGTCTCACGAGATTCTGGGATATGAGCAAGAACATAGTTTAAATAGTCCCTCCTAGCCTCTCCTTCCACAACAGTGTAGGGTCACTTTGTCACAGGATTTTCCACTAGTCTTACCACTCCCGAGACCCTCTACACACACACATCCATGTGCACAAATGCACACGTGCACACGTGTACACATGCACACTGGCCCAGGATATTTTTTTCATTCTTTTAATATTAGTTTTCAAGGGCTTCTCATTTTGAGATGTTAGTTCCTTAGATTTATGCTTCTATCTCACACTTGCATAGTTTCTCCCAGGCTGGTTTTAAAGGAGGGACCTAACATTCAATGCTAGTTGGCCATCTTGTCAGGATTTTAGGGTATTATGAATCAGTAATGTCCATTTCATTTGTAATTCTTCTGAAATAATAGTCACTATGTTCTTTTCTGAAGTTCATGCTTCTCATTAACCTTAAGCTTACGCAGTTATTTACCTCTGAGTGACAACTTTCTCACTCTAATCGTGTATTGTCTTGGCATCTAGAAATATATCTATGTGTTTGAGACCAGCATTCCTGTTACCATTCATTAAAAATCAATGACATTTAGATCAAAAGTACCATATAGATCTAGATATTTCCATTTAAATGAAGAGAAAGGTCACCTTCTTTCCCTATGATCCTTAGTAAATTGGCATTTAAAGTGACATGGTGGGTACATGTTTATTAAGAAGTATCTTTCAAGAAAATCTTTTTATCAGGTCCATTTCAATTCCAGAAGGCTTTCACATAGTACATTGGGACCTGTAGTGAAATTATGTTTTCTACAAGTATTATTTTTGCCTACTTTTACCTGTACTATCAATGAAAAATATAATATAGAGGCTATTTACTCCAAATTTATTTATCCATTTATTACTGTAATATGGCACACTGTGTTGCTATTGTTCAAGGTCTGACAGGTTCATGGGATTCAGGAAGGTGAAAGAATATTCATGGAGCTGCTGGGATGTCTGGCATGCCTTTAATCATGGGTGGGCAAGCCTTGCGCTCTTCAGGCTGCATGTACCCTGCATGTCTCTGTATGTCACCTGTCCTCCAGCATGTTACCTGTCATGGCCCTTGCCCCCAGTGGGGATTTTCTACCCTTTTAAGTACTAGAGACAAACAAAGCCTGTAGGATGCCAACATATATTGTGCAACAGAGCCTCATACTATGCATGTGAGCCCACTCAGGGCTATGGGGACACTTTATTGGACCCAGTCTCAAGGCTATGAGAACACTACTTATTAGGCCCATTCTCAAGATTCTGGGAAACTGCTTCCCTTAGTTGCCCAGACACCTGGGCAAGGTAGCCAGACTGCATCCTTTTACCTTACACATAACAACATTCTTCCCCCCGCCAATTCCTTTGTATTCAAACAGCTACTTTTTTTCCGTCAACCTCAGCACTATAAAAATGAGGACTGGCTTGTATTTCTCAAGCATGCCTGATACCCCTGTAAAACTTGACCCGTTAGTATGTATGTATTCCTGTCTGCTAATAAAACCCTAGTTTATGCTTTCTTTTTTTCTTAGATAGCCAGGACAATTGCATTTATTATCTGTTGCTACACAACAAACCACCTCAAATATTTGTGGCTTAAAACAACTGTTGTACTTACAAGTCTATGTGTCAGCTGAATGCCTTTGCTGATATGCCAGGATTGATCTTGGCTACATGTCTCTATGTATCTGTAGTCAACTGGCAGTTCTATTAGGGCCACCAGGTAACTGGACCATGTGCTTTCATCATTCAGCAAGCCAGCCCAGGCTTGTTTGCATGGTGGCAGCAAGTTTCAAAGAAAGAGTTTGGAAGTATGCATGCCTCTTGCAGCCAAGGCTCAGAACTGGCACAGCAATCCTATCATCGGTCAAAGCAAATCTAGGGCCAGTTCAAATTCAAAGGAAAGTGAAGTAGACAGCACCCTTATTGATGGGAGGTGCCATAAAGTTACCTTAGAATGAGGCATGGTCATTGGGAGGAATAATTGCACCAATTTTTCAAACTACATCAATGTATTAGATGTTATGGACAAAAAGACAACTGGTTAGTTGTGGTGCTTCACTCTCTGATTTTTCCTCTTTTTGTCTTCCCTGGGCCTTATTACTGTGAACTAGTGAATTAAATGGTAATCAGAGAGGTTGTCTTCCAATGTCAACATCAATGATAGTACACAATTTTAGAAGGCAGAGTCTGGTCTAATTTTTTACTTCCTCATACCAGGCTGATATAATGCTATAGGAATACTTTTTTTTTTGTTTACAGCAAAAATCTATTCTGATTGGATTGATATCAGTTTTGATTGGTCAGTATTTATGCCACATGTAAGAATAAAGATTTTGAATATGATCTTTGAATGATAATTGTATACAAATTTATACTCAGTCATTGATTGATTAATTTAACAATGCACTAAGAAATCTGGTATTCAGCTCTGAACTGAAGGCTTAGAAGATAGGTAGGCATAGTTAGAAACCTCATTCTAACCTTTTTTTTGCTAGGGAGTATACACTGTTACTCCCATTTCAGCAAAAATAAGACTTGAATTCTATATGCTGAATATAGAACTCTGGAAATTATACCTGGGCAACTCTGCCTGTAGAATTATTATTCATGACCAAATTGTTTGACTCAAAATACTGCACATGCCAGACAATTTATATGGATGCATCAGTGCTTGGCACTAAGTAAATAAAAGCTCTTTCACGTATCTGCTGGACTCAATTTAGCAGCAGCAGAATGTTCGTTCAGCTACCTGTATCCATCATTTTTAATGGTGTTCCTTGTGATGTACCTCATGGTAATTCTCCAAATGTCTCCTTCCTGCAACTGATTGGAAAGTCATTATTTTATTTTAAATTAGTAGGTTGGGACTTATACCCTTCCAAGGAAATCATTTTTACCTAGTAGAGATATAGATTTTTTAAATGAAAATTGTCTCAATTTTAGTACCAAAGAAACATAAACATTCTTACTTAACAAATAGAGGCTTAAAAAGAAGCTACAGTTTGCATTATTTTGGTAAATGTTAACTTGAATAACTCTTTTACTTTGGAAACTCTTTTTTGCTTTATTTAAAACCTCTTTTTAAATAAAGGAAATTTTTGTGTTTTCCTTAATATTATCTTAAAATTCTTGATCTGTCTATGATTAATGAAACATATGTGATTTTTGAGGGCAAATACTAACTTTTCTGAGCCACAAGGCTGGTTTTATTTAAGCTAGTTGAGTAGAAAGAGTTTATATGTGGTATCCAGAGTCTCTTTTCTCCAACAGTACTCCAACTTTTCCTGTCTTGTTCAACCTCTTCTGAAGGAATTGTGGCCACATATTTTTTCCCATCTTTCCCCTGTCTACACCTGCTCTCAAAAAATCACTGTCACAAAGAAGATATGATTAATATGCATTAGAACTGTTCCTTCCAATGGAATCTAAGTTTTATTTTGTATTCTAGATCATAATCTAATATCAGAGGTCCCTTAACCAATGGCCTGCTGCCATCATCTGGCCTCCAGGTGTGTTTTTGAAACATTTATAATTAATTGCTAAAATTTAGAAATAAGATTTCACAAGAAATTCCAGATTTCTGGTAGCTCTTGAGAGATTTAAAGATGCAGCAACCCTAGTCCTGCCTTCCTGGGTGGAGACAGCAGGCTGAGGCTGCATTTGTCAGATAAAATGCAGAATACCCCATGAGACTGGAATTTCAGTGAACACCAAATGATGATTTAATATAAGTAAGTCCCAAGCAATATTTGGGACAGACTTATATTTAAAAATATCATTTGTACACTGAGAATCCTGAAACACCAATTCAAAAGAATTTATGTATCCCAGTGTTTATAGCAGCATTTTTACAATAGCCAAGTGCTGGAAACAGCCTAGTTGCTCATCAATAAATGAGTAGATCAAAAAACTATGGTAATTTACAGAATGGAATACTATGTAGCAGAAAGAGAGAAGGAACTCCTTCCCCTTGTGACAGCATGGATGGAACTGGAGAGCATTATGCTAAGTGAAATAATCCAGGCAGTGAAAGAGAAATACCATATGATCTCACCTATAAGTGGAACCTAATCAACAAAACAAACAAACAAGCAAAATAGAACCAGAGACATGGAAATAAAGAACAGACTGGCAGTGATCAGAACAGAGCGGGGAGGGGGCTAATGGGGGAAAGAACAGGAAAGGACAAGTCAAGGAACATGAGTTGAGGACAGGTTGGCAGAGACAATGGGTGGGGATTGACTAGGAGTGGGGGTGGGGGTGCAAGGGAGAGCAATAGGGAAAAAGGTGGGACAGCTGTAACTAAACAATAATAATAAAAAATATTAAAAATCATTTGTTTATCTGAAATCTATGTTTAACTGGCCATCTGTATTTTTGTCTGTAAACCCAACAAGCCTATCTGGTGGTGATTCCTCCTTGTGGATGGGCCCAGCTTGCTACAAAACCCCTGAGTGCAGTTCACTTCTGTATGTGGCCTGTATGACCTACAAGTCTTTGGGGGATTTTTGCCACCATCTTAAACTAAAAAAAAGTAAGTCTTTCATATTATGTCAGTCTTCAGTTCTACAAACGAGTATGATTATTGCAGCCAAAATCATGCAATGAAAGTACCTGTTAGGTGTGAGGGCCCTTGTGCCTGTTTATCTTTTCAAGAGTCTCAGCAGTGTCCCTTAGACTGGGGCTTGGCCCCTGTCTATATTCTGAGCTTTTCCCAGCCTTTGCAATGGCCATCCTGCCAGGACACAACCACAGTGAGGTGTCCTGCTGTTAGACCAGCAAGATGCCTTTAAATCTTGAGAGTTTCCTGTTAAGCCAATAATTATGCCTCTGTGAATAGATTCTAGACCTAGGAAAAAGTGGAAGGGGGAGAAATATTTATGCTATTAATATTCATTATTGCTAAAATTTGGAATCATTCAAAATATTTAAAAACAGCAAAGAGTAAAATATATTGTGTTCCATTCCCCAGGGGCCCAGTTTATCTTTATTAATCCTGATGTGAAGTGTTTAGAATCATATGAAAAATACCAGAGTTAAGGAAAAACAATCCCAATGGGAAATTGTATATAAAGTATTACCATAACATCTAACGAACAATATGTACAGAATAAAGGACAACTGGGTAGAAATAAATCAAAGTGGTATTTGTTGGTTGTCTGTGGATGTGGCCTAATGAGGCATATTTTTCTCTGGTGTTTTTTTTTCTTCTGTACTTTCTTTTTTGTTCTATTTTTTGTATAGTGAGTATATATACATTTCTGCAACCACAATTTTAATTTTTTAGGAACTGTTTGATTTTTTTATCTATGGTAAGAAGCTAACTTGAACCATTCTGTGTACATGTTGTCTGAGGTCTGATGACAGTAGAAATAAAAAGCCACAGTGAATTACAAGGTAGGCCACCAAGAAGGTTTTGCAAAAAGTAGGTGGCCAAGCATTTGTTTGATAATTCTCAAATCTCTTACACATATTGAGGGTATATAAAGTTGAGGAAGGCATTTAGGAGGGAGTTTGTGGAAAAAATATTTTGGAAAAATTCCTTTTCTCACTCATAGAAAGGGGTCAGAGATTTCTTCCCACCACCTTAAACCAGGTAAGAAGAACCATTTAGAGAGTATTATTTGTGCAGTTGTAGGGAATCAAGGGATTAATGTCCAACTCCCATAGTAGAATGTCTAAAAGCAAATGTGGGCTGGTTTACTAACTCAGTGGTGGTGCAAAGGAGGAAAGGCTGTCTATGTGACCTACACTTCCAGAGTTTGTCAGGGTAGATCAGAAATGTTTTCTGTGAACAGATGAGGTCCACACACACCAGAGAAGACCAGCAGGGGATGATATGGGATCTTGCCTAATAGGGCACCCTAGAGAGGTAGGACAGAGACTCAGGACAGAGAAACTGTAACCAAGTATTGGGGTCCACCCTGACTGGTCTCAGGAAGCTGTAACCCACTATGGCTAAAGCTGAGTGAGAGACCTCCAAATCAGGAGACACTAAGGAGACAAAACTTATTTCCCTGATATGAACACTGCCTATTCCATGCTGGCCCCCAATGCTTGATCAGTTAGCCAATGACAGGTAAGATTTTCCATGGTGGGGAATTGCCTAAGACAAGCATGATCATGTGGAGGCCTCAGGGAAGGACTTAGGGGGCTGTGTAAATGAAGGGGTGATTGACCTGCCCCCTCGGCTTTGTCAAAGCCTGAGTCCTTGTTCTTAGTTGTGAGAAATGCAAGTCTCCCAGCTGCCTTTGTCTCCTCTGCCCAACTCAGGCCTGTGGAAATAACAGGGGTGATGCAGTCCAGACCAGAGCTGGTGGACCCCCAGGGTAATCAGGCCTGAGACATAGAATATGCAAAATCCTATGAGATCTGCTTGCTGGAGGATGCTCTTGAATTAGAATATGAAGGCACGGGCAGGAAACGAAACTAAGTTTTAGGTCCTGTAGTCTTTTTAAATGATAAAACTCCAAAATCTCAGCCCAGAATCCCAGTTGGAGATCTGCCAGCTCCTTTCAAAGCTAACTACTTGTTTTATCTTCCCGGCCAGACTGTAATTCACAAACTGTATCTGTATTCTTAATAAAAGCCTACTGTGGTGGGAGAATGATGTGCTCTCCACTAGAGAGAATGGCCGTTTCGTCCCTATTTCTCCACAGGACTCGGTTGTCCATGTGTATGTTTTTCTCGTGTTTTGGTGAGCATCTGCAGCAGTGATGGACACTACTGGCCGGTTTCCGTCACAACCAAGGATTTCTTGTGTTTGCAGGAGGAGAAAATGTGAGTTAGGAAAGGCTGTATTAAGGGGACCTATGGAAGAGAGGTTGCTAAAGAACCCACAAGTGTGTCCATTAGAGAGCAAGCTTTATACATTGGCCAAGTCCTGAGAGCACGAGACAGTTTCAGACTAGTCAGAAACTAGTCTGAGTTGGGCAGAGGAGACAAAGGCAGAAACTCTTCAGTCTCTTCTCCTTCCCCTCCCTCCCCTCCTTTCTGTTTTCTAGCTTAGGAGGGTTCAGAAATTGGAGTGAGCTAATAACATGGCAAAGCAATATGGATAGAAAAATTATAATGATGATCACTTTTCTAGGGGGAGGTAGCGTAGCCATACTTCTGATTCACATTGGAAGAGTTGACTGTTGCATGGCACTGGGCATTTTAAAAGTACAGAAGCAAGGCTGTTCTGTGACTTGAAAAGACCAGAAAAAGACATTCATATTTCTTTGATTCTCACAATTTTAGTGTGTAATCACATCCAATTCATTACTTTATGGCTTCTTCTGATGCTGGTAAGTTTCTTCACCTTGGATAGGCTAGTATATTGTCAGGTAGTTGATACATATCCACTTCACCCTCCATGAGTAGCCCTCATTCAGTAACTGACTGATCATAATGGAAAACTATCCCAGCTCACTAGCCTCTCACATAGCATAGGCCCCAGGTATGTTATGTTGTTACTGTGTTTCCCACTGGGACTGAACTTCAGGCATCTTTTACAGTTACCTGCTCTGTAAGGCATCAGTTGTTAGCTTCTTTCCCAATTCCTCTCATTTTCCAACCCATCTACCAGTGCTTCTGGGAATCAACTTGCAAATATCTATTTTCATTAAATATATGTTTCCAAGTCTGCTTCTTGGGAAAACCAAGTTATAACAGGTGGTACCAGAAGTGGTCTTAGTAGAAAGCTGTCAGGATAGCATTTTGGATTTTAATCACTAATGGCCAGATGTTAAAAAATACCCTATTCTTGGTTGTCCTTGGGGTAACAATCTTCCTGGCATGCTTTCATATCAAAATTACTAAAACTCTCACTTATAGAGAGCTGAGATTCTATAGTTCATCAATGCCTCCAATACTTGAGCAATGTAAAGATATTATTATAAGATTTGAAGTATTTTTGGCTGTTAATTGCCATTGAAATGTTTAAAAAAGAAAGTGAAAGGCCCTGCTAATCTATCAACTCAAGGAAGAATCATAACCCTATTTTATGTACCAGAGAACATATTGTGGAGAAATAAGACCTAAGTACTATTAGTAAGAAAAGCAGAGTCAAAGACAGTTGGATTTATAGTATTGGCAAGTTTCCTGTGCGGAAATCAGAATCTTGACTGGAATGTAATGAAACCCTGAGTCCTGGGGTAAGGATATATGGTTGGATACCTTGAGGATGTTGAATCCCTAGAGTCTCATGAATCCTATGGGCCAGCATAAAGTACTCTTCCCCCTGGATAGAGGAGAGTGACTTCCTAAGGTCTGAATATCATGGAAAGACTTTACTTGAGGCTAAGTTTTCACACGATAATTCTTTCCTTGCTCTAAATCTGTTATTGAATCTCTTCATGGCTTCAAACAAATAATTGGGCTCAAATATTAATAGGGAAGTATTGGCTCAACATAAAAGTAATGACATGACTAGAGAAGTACTGCCCCTGCTACAGAATAATATTCTCTATTAAAAGGTCTGAAGGTCTGGCTGAAAGGGCCAGGATAACCCATCCTAGAATAGATTTTAACAATACTGAACCCCAGGTAATTCAGAATATAAAAAGGTTCAGCCTAGTGAGATGGGTTTCTCTCCCATGAGTCAGGACTCAAAAGAAGGAGAATTAGAGCCTATCCCATTCCCTTTCTAGCATTGTTCTTTGATATTTAGAATCAACAGTGGCTTAGAATAAATGAAATGGCATTGAGGGACTGCCTTAGAAAAGTGTTGATAAAATGGTCACAAGCTTCAGAGAATATAAATATTATAATCAATTAATGATATTAGATCCAAGAACACACAGCTTACTAAGTGTTTTGGCAGATCCTACAATACATTCTTCCCTAAAACAAAATGAATACTGTTGGGAACCACCCTGCCTGGTTTCAGGAAGCTGTAACCCCCCCATGGCTAAGGCTGAGGGAGTGACCTTTGGACCATAAGCCACTAAGGAGACAAAGCTTATCTCCCTGGCCTGAGTGCCACTTCTGTTCCTTTTACTTCTTCCATAACTGGCCCCCAATGCTTGGTTGGTTAGCCGATGATGGGTAAGTTTCCCCAAGGGGGGAAATGACCTAAGACAGGCACAGTCACGTGGGAGGCCCCCAAGTAAGGACTTGGAAGGCTACAGCAAAAGGGGGTGATGGACCCTCACCCCTGGGCTTTGACAAAGCCTAAATCCTCCTTCTGTCTTCGGGAAGTCTCCTTATCTCTTCTCTGCCTTATTTACTCTGCCTGACTTAATCCTGAAACAATGACAGAGGGTGGTGCAGCCCTGTGCTGGAAAGGGCGGGTTCCCCAGGTGATCAGGCCTAAGAAAGAGTATGTAAAATCCTGTGAAACCTGGTTTAGAATGCTCTCAATTAAATGATAATGGTCCAAGCAAGAAGTGAGTTTGTTCCTCAAAGATTTATAGCTCTTTAGCTATCTGACCCTGATTCAGAATAAGCCCTCAGAGTTCTTTGTTATCTATTGTTTGATCTTTACTGCCTGACAATGGTTAATGAACTTTACCTGTATTCTTGTGCAAATGAACCAAATAAAAGCCCATTGAGGAAAAGGCTTTGGCCCTTCTCCTTTGAGAGATCTGCCACCTTTCCTCCCCAAGCAGATCATGTCTTGGTAGACTTATTCTCATCGGTCACAGCTGCGGGGGCCCTGAGGGCAGAGCACTCCCTCCCCCCACAGAATACATCAGTGAAGGGGACACATGTGTTGCTGAGAAGCTAGAAGTGGACTGCTGTGGACTGTGCTCCTGCTGCCCATGATGATGACAGGAATACCAAAGAGCAGAGCCAAGGTGTTGGCACTTAACAGTCAGAACCAAGGTGAGCTACAGTATAAGGGACCATGGACAGAATGGCAGTCAGAGAAGCTCACTGACAGAAATTTAGGGGTTTGACTAGTAGATCCTGGTGATACTAAGGCTGAGAACGTTGAGCAGCAATCCAGGATACTGCTTATTGTAGCTATCACAATGTTCTCTTACTTAACATCTTGAACTCTATCTCTTTCTCCAGTGGTTCCCAACAGTGTCTGATTGGGGGACATTCAACAGTGTTTGGAGACATTTTTGTTGTCAAAATGGAGAGGTGGTATGGGCATCCAGTTGGTAGAGTACAAGGATATATTAAACATCCTGCAATGCACCCCCAGCAACTGCACATTGATGTTTCTCTCTCTCTTTCTCCCTCCCTTCCCTCTCTAAAAATAAATAAATAAAATGTTAAAACAAACAAACAAACAAACAAATATCCTGCAATGAAAAGGACAGTCCTCCACAGCAAAGAACCATTCAGTTCAAAATGCCAGAAGTTCCACAGTTGAGAAACAATGCTTTTCTCAATCTACTCTTACTACTGCAACTAAGTATCAAGGACTGTGAAGAGTATGAGACTTTACCCCATCTTTCAAGCTAATAAATTAGGCTGCAACAATTGTTTGGGTGCTGAGAGAAGACTCTGGAATCAGAGACAAAGGAATTTATTTCCTACATACCAGCAAACGTAATGAGCGTTGACATATATGCATCAATTCTTCTTGCCCTCAAGTTTAGCAGAGTGACACAATGGTCCTAGGTGAATGCTACTTGTACAGTGGTTTTACTTCTCAGCTGAGAAACTCAGATATCTAGTAGTTTTAGGGCAAGCACTATGCATTGTAGCAAGAAGCAAACAAACACTTCTTTTTTTGAGATGTGAGCAGTTATACAATAGTTATGATGTAGTCGTCTTGCCCTACTTATTTGCCTAATGACTCCATATCTGGCAATGAGTAAGCCTTGCAATTTGGTGCACTTAGAAAGAACATGTAGGGATGCAGAAAGACCATGGTGAACTACCTTTACTCTACTGTTTTTACAATATGAAGTTCAGTCTATTTCATGTAGCAACATGAGACCCATTGTGACTTGCCTTCTAACTCAACCTCCACTTCTTAATTCAAACATTAGTAAACATGACTTCAAGTTATGTCATTTTACCTATCTTATGCTTTTTTATTCCCCTTTTTGCTTATTCTTATGTATTCAGATAAATTATCCTGATATTCCAGTATTTAGTTTAGGAATTCTCTCCTGTATGAAACCTTTGCTGAACTTTCTAATGGACTTAAACATTTCTCTTCTGCCTCTGATAGTATTCAGAGTCTTTTCAACTTTTGTCCTTGGATTTAAACTTCTAGAGTCAGGAGTCCTGTTCCATGTATATTCCTGGAATTCAACACAGCCCCTGCCACATGGTAGACACATAAAAATGGTTTCTCTTTGCTTCAAAATTTGTTATTGTTATTGTTGTTGTTGTTATTATTCCTGTTAGTACTCCTAGTATACTCAACTGAATTCATGGTATCCTCTTACTACATCAACTCACACCCATCCAGTTTTCCCTTATTTCCACGTCCTCCTCTTCCATCAACACACAAACACACATATACATACACTGTAGGATGAATTTTAATACAATATAGCCGAGACTCATGTTCCCTAATCCTGAGCTGCCTTCCTATTGCCACAATATATTTACCAAGGAGATATGCAGAGAACAAAGCAAGCAAGCAATTTTACATTCTTGGATACCAGCAGGGCCTTTGCCTCCCAAATTCTGGCCAGAGTTAAATGATGTGGGGTGAAGTATTGCCCAGCCTTGTCTCCAGGCATACACCCATGTCCTTGGGTATTGTGTGCTCATAGATTGAGAGGTTCTGGGACCCTCCTCGATTTGCTTTCTCTCACACTAGTATTGCTGTCAATTTCTCTCTTGCTACAGAAGAAGCTGCCATCATTAAAGAGAGATGATGAAATGAATGATGATCAGATAGTTATTTTACTAATATTTTATTTTCTTTTTGCTTTCAAGTTGATGTATTCATTCCCTATAGTTCTTCAAGAATTACAAAATGGCACATTAATTCCGTCTGCTAATTGCCCCATTAATTAAAAGTGATACGCAAGCACTGTGGAATTTTTAAATTGCTTTTAGCTTTTAATTTTGAATTTGACTTAGCAAAAACCAATAAGAAAATAGAACCTTATAGCTATTAACAAATTAATATGTCCCCTGTGGGTAGGCAGTAAACTCAGATGTGCAAAAATGATAATAGAATTGATGCAGATTGCATTCTTACTGATTTTAGTTAGTACTGTAACTGAAATAATGGGAGTGGCATGTTACTCTTTTCTTAGCAATTTATTTTTCTTAAAAGTCCACCTAAACTAACGGTGGTGAATGATACCATATGCAGTGAGTTTATTCACATTTTAATTCAGCCATGAAACAGCTTCAGCCAGATGTGCATTGTGTACCTTTCAAATCTACATCTACACCCCTCCCCCGCCCTTCAGCCAGTGAGAATGACATTTTCAAGTGAAATGTGAGCTAGCATTCCAGATTTTGTCTCTGTTTTAAAGCTGTAATGTAGATTGTGGCTTCAAAAAAATTGAACCAAGTTTTTTTTTAAGTAAATTATAATAAAAATATATGCAGGTACTTTTTTTTTCAAAGATCAAAACTTTGCTCCCAATAAGCTAAAACTTCAGCCTCAAGTATCAGGACAAAATTTAGTTGCATTGTCATTTGATGCAGATTTTCAATTTTTCTCATGAGAAGAAGCCTCTCTACACAGAATGGAAGCTAAATTAAATTAGCTAATTGCCAAAAATTGACAGAGACAGGTTTTATTTCTATAACTAAATCTAAATATTACTGGAAGCTTTGATTAAATGTTTGGTTGTTCTTAGTCCAAACCTGAAATGGAATGGCTGCTGTGCTTTTGGAAGTAGCCAAGTTAAACCCTCTATTTAATTTCCATCACTATTATTCATTCATGCAAGTGTCTTCTTCCTCTAATATTTATTTGCCTTAAGGCAATAACAGAAACAATAGTTCAACTATTTAAGTATCTCTGATATATCTGCTCAATATTTGTAAATCCAAAAAATTTCTCACTAATAGAATACCCACTACTTGTCAGATTCTTACCAAGCCTCTTTCCTGTGAGGTCAGGAATAATACTTCCCTTTTATGAATCAGGGAACAGGTTAAGTGCTTTAAGACTATGTCCAAAGTCATGCAACTAATATATAGCAGATACAGCTCCAATCAGTTGAGTTACTATATTACTTTTCTGATTTTTCATTATGATAAGATACACATAACATAAATTTACTATTTTATCCACTTTAGTTTACAGGTTTGTGGCATTAACTACATTAACATTGTTAATCAACCGCCTGTGTCATCACCTCCAAAACTTTTCAGGGTAAAAGGTACCTGTCCTACCTTGTCTTTCTTATCTTGATCATTCATTCATTCATTTATTTTTAATGCTACAACATTGAATCAAAGTGGACATTGTTCCTGGGCTTGTGGAGCTTCATTTTCATGGAATTGATTCAGAATAATCAATCATTTCACAAATATTGATTAGCTCCTTTTTCTAAGACAGTCTAATATACTTTGCAAGACCCTATATTCAAGTTTTATAGGTAAATATTAATTACAGCAATAACACAGAATCATGAACTTTATACTAGGATAAGTGCTATGAAGGAAGAAGAGGTGTACTGGGTCCGTAAGACTATAAAACAAAGGGATTTGATTTATCAGGAAGACAAGTATATCTTCTCTGTTGAAGTAAACAGAGCTGAGAGCTGAAGGAGAAGCATGAGAGGCAGAGGGGTGTGGGTAGAAGAGCTTTGTTTACAAAGGGGCTGCATGTACAAAGGTAAAAAGGAGGCAGGGCAGAGCATTCTAAGGACCTGAGAGAAAAGCATTTCTTTTTTCGAGTTCAGAGAGGGAGCTTTCTGTGATATGAGCAGTTGGAGGATCTGACCACAAGGTACCTTGAGAACAATGTTAAACACTTAGTCTGTAAAGGGCAAGGGGAAATTCTTGAAGAGTTTTAAACAAGAGTACTATAATCAGATTTGCAGTTTGAAAAAAAAAAAAATGACATTTGCTATTTCCAGAACAGATTGCATGGAGTACAAGCCAAGGGGGTGTTGGAAGGCCAGTTAGTGGGCTCTTGCTATAATAGCTCAGGTGAGAGAAATGGTGACTTGGATTTTGGTAGAGGTAGAGAAAAATGGAAAGAAGTAGAATGGAAAGAATTAATTTCTGGGAAGTAATGATATGTCCAGTGAATGTGTTGATAATATCCATTTGAGGTCCTTCAGGGCAGGAAATTAAAAAATACTTTCTTTTTATAATATTCAGTATAATTACATACAGGATATTAATAGCTTTTTCTGGTAATAAAATTATATGCTTATAAAGATCTTGAAACTTATTCTACTTCATTAAAATAAGAAAATATAATTTCCATTAACAGTGTCTTTATTCTTGTGGTCCTCTAGATAAGGCTGTTAAGGATGAATTTTAGATTTCCTCTCATGCAAACATCCTTCAATCATTCAGCCAGGAGAAAACCCACTGGCATTTTCATATCCTCTCCTATGCCCTGGTGTTGGTCTTCTTCACAACCCACTTGGATTGTTTCTAATAGCTTCTGAGTTAGCTTGTTTGACTTCAGCTTTAGAGTGGTTTAACCAAAGAGAAGTTAATTTGAAAAAAAAAAATCACATAGAACTCGTGAGGTGACATGATCACTGATTTTGTTAATTTTTTAAAAAGGTTTTATTTATTTATTTTTAGAGAGGGAAGGGAGGGAGACAGAGAGAGAGAAACATCAATGTGCGGTTGCTGGGGGTCATGGCCTGCAACCCAGGCATGTACCCTGACTGGGAATCGAACCTGAGACACTTTGGTTTGCAGCCCGCACTCAATCGACTGAGCTACACCAGCCAGGTGATTTTGTTAATTTTACCTGCTTATGTCTAAATATCAAATCAGATGAATGTCTCAAGAAGGTCTAAACCAAGGTTTCTATTGTTCTCGTGGCTTTCTTTACATAAGGACGCAATGTAGCTGCCCCGTGCCTCTGTTGCTGACAGGAAGGTGAAAGAGGTCTAAGAAATAAAAGAGTGCCAGCCACCTGAGGAGAGCCGACGGTTTTGCAGGTATTCTAAGAGAATTCCTCTCTTGTCTCATTGGCCAAGATTGCCATATGATTTCTCCTATGTCAAAAAATGCACTTTTATTTTAAATCACTATCCTTTACAGTTAAGGAAAACTACAGAAAAGGAAAGTGGAAAAGGGCTCTGAGACAGGCAAACTGCAATATTTACCATATTTTCCTAAATAATATTTGGATTTTTTTTTCTGATTCTTTTTCCTGTTAACTTTCCTATCCACCTACAGTTCCCAATACAATGCCAAGTCTTATCAAATTAGTCTTTGTAAAGCATCACTTTGTTTATATATACTTCTTAACTGGCATTCAAAGACCCTACGGTTGGACCCAAACTATTTATTCAATTTTATCTCCAGCTATTCTCTTACATAAATGCTCTACTCCAAGCAATATCTGGCATGTTACTGTGTCATGTTTTGGGTTTTCCTAATTGCATTCTCTTTTATGTGACCTGAAGCTTACACAGCATTTCCTTTCTCTCCTTTCATACACTCATCTCCTATACAACTTCCATTTTAAATTTAGTCAGACTTTTCCCTCCTCTGTCATCACTAATTATCCCTGCCTTTTAATTTTTATAAGTATTTACTCATTTGCCTTGTGTTTCCACTTTGGTTTTATTGGTTATTTTATGCATCTTCCAATTAGACTGCAGTTTTACGAAGGTAGGATCTGTATCCTTTGCCTTTTTTTTCCCTTATGTGCATATTATGAAATGATATGATATGATATGGTATGATATGATATAGCAGTTACAGAACACAATTTGTGGGTTGATAGACCATGTTGAAACAATTTCACACAAGAAAAATATTTTTATTTTAAAATCTTTCCAGAAGTGCATTGGAGTGTAAATACCTCTACTGTTAAGAAATCTCTCTTTAGATTTAGCCAACTTTCTTTGTATGTGCCCCCAAATCAAGATGGACAGATATATTACATTAGGCTATTTTGAAATTAATTTACAATTATAAATGTTTAATTTTTCAAGAACTGATTATGTACAAGATCAGCATTTTGTATTTATATTGAATTTTCTTCCTCATATAGTCTTAGTTCCTTAATCATTTGCACATTTGACAACAAAATTGACTGTTACTACATATAAAAGCTTCATAAAACAGAATTTACCTCATGACCTTTTCTTATTGTGAGTTAATGGTTTGTATAGTATAAATTGATATAATTATGTTGGACCATAACAGAGACAAACAAATCATATGATTTCATAATGTATACAGTCATTTGGGACCTGAAAATACATTTTAAATTTATTTATATTTTGGGGGATACCTCCCAGACATTCTACTGTGTTCAATTGAATAACATTTCAATGTATATGTTTATACTGTTTCAGAATAACAAGAACATTTACTACTAGAGATTTTCAGACTAGACAAATTTAACCAGGCTAGCCAAGAGCCAAGGGGATTAAGGAAAGAACTCCTTGCCATTAATTTTCCACTTGCCAACTTCATTTTAAATACAGCAACTGCTCAGTGGGTCAATTATAGGTGTCTAGAAATAAATGAAAAGAGACTATTTTTATAACATTATAATATGATGAAGTATACCATGGACTAGTAGGGTGGGAGTGGTATCAAGCAGGTATATAATTTGTAGAGGGAGTTATCTTGAAACAGGTATTTTCTGAAATAATTTTCATAATAGAGATGTGGAAGCCCCCACTCAGCAAACAAAACTTTCAACCTTATTTTGAAAAGGTGTCATTTTCAATCTAAATATTTTTAACAAATACAATAGAAATATTTGTCTCTTATATCTTATTAGGATTTATAATTAGTTTGTTTCTCTGGCATACCAATTTCTATGGCTTACAGAAAAGTTGGAGGATATAGCAGAAAGCTCATAAAATTGAGAATAAGAGATATGGGTGTGAATCTCTTTGGTGTGGGCTAACTAACCTCTCTGAATTTTGGTTTACTTATTCATAATACAGTGTAACTCTGAACACTAATACAAAAATTCTTGTTTATAAATAAAATAGCACATGTAATAATTGATGCTTAATAAGTGTTAGAAGTCTTTTTCCCTAGCAACTCATATTTCCAATCTGTTAAGTAATTTTCTAATTGTCATCTCAGTGACCCACATGGCCCAGTTTCAGTATCATTAAACAAACCCAAACAAACAAATGAACAAATACAGTACAAAGAAAAGGTAACAATTGCAATGTGACACCAATTTAACTATCTCTGAAATTACTCTAAATTTAATCAAATTCATGTCTCACAAAAATACTTTAAAATATCTTTCTTAATCTGTTTATTTGGCTCTGCCTGACTTCTGGCCATGATGGAGGCATAAGTAGACACACTGTTCTTCCTCACGCAACCAAAAGAAGGACAACAACAAATTAAAAAAACAAAAAACAACCAGAACTGACAGAAAATCAAATTGTATGGAAGTCTGACAACTGAGAGTTAAAGAAGAAACATTCATCCAGATTAGTAGGAGAGGTGGAGATGGGCAGCAGGGGTGGAGAGGACTTGTGGCAAGTGGCAACTGGTGGACCTGGTGAGGCAGCAGCTGGTGGACAGGATGGTCCCACATTTGCATGTGGATAAACCAAGAGGAACAACTGGGGAGAAAGACAGACTACACCACCCAGGATTCTAATGAGGGGAAATAAAGCCTTAAAACTTCTGACTGAAAAAACCTGTGGGGGTTGAGGCAGCAGTGGGAGAAACTCCCAACCTCACAGAAGAGTTCATTGGAGAGACCCACAGGGTCCTAGAATGTACACAAACCCACCCACCTGGGAATCAGCACAAGAAGGGCCCAATTTGCTTGTGGATAGTGGAGGAAGTGACTGAAAGCCAGCAGAGCTGGACGAAAGCTGAACAAGCAACATTGGTCTCTCTTGGATCCCTCCCTCACACACAGTGCCTCAGTACAGTGATGTGGGTTGCCCCGTCCTGGCAAATACCTAAGGCTCTGCCCATTACTACATAACAGGAGCACCAAGACAAAAAAAAAATGGCCCAAATGAAAGAACAGATGAAAGCTCCAGAAAAAATACAACTAAGTGATGAAGAGATAGCCAACCTATCAGATACACAGTTCAAAACACTGGTAATCAGGATGCTCACATAATTTGTTGAGTATGATCTCAAAATAGTGGAAAAAGTAAAGCCTATAAAAGTATAGGGAACCAACAGTGATGGGAAGGAAATGGGGACTCAAATCAATGGTTTGGAGCAAAAGGGAGAAATAAATATTCAACCAAAACAGAATAAAGAGACAAGAATTCAAAAAAATGAGGAGAGGCTTAGGAAACTCCAGAACAACTTTAAACATTCCAACATCCAAATCATAGGGGTGCCAGAAGGAGAAGAGGAAGAGCAAGAAATTGAAAATGGAGAACTTCCCCAATCTGGCAAAGGAAATAGACTTCCAGGAAGTCCAGGAAGCCCAGAGCATCCTAAAGAAATTGGACCCAAGGAGGAACACACCAAGGCATATCATCATTAAGTTACCCAAGGTTAAAGATAAGGAGAGAGTCTTAAAAGCAGCAAGAAAAAAGGAGACAGTTACTTACAAAGGAGTTCCCATAAGACTATCAGCTGATTTCTCAAAAGAAACCTTGCAGGCAAGAAGGAGCTGGAAAGTAGTATTAGAAGGCGTGAAAGGCAAGGACCCACATCCAAGATTACGCTATCCAGAAAAGCTATCATTTAGAATGGAAGGGCAGATAAAGTGCTTCCCAGATAAGGTCAAGTTAACTGAGTTCATCATCACCAAGTCAT
The DNA here is from genome assembly GCF_004126475.2 of Phyllostomus discolor. Lineage (NCBI taxonomy): Eukaryota > Metazoa > Chordata > Mammalia > Chiroptera > Phyllostomidae > Phyllostomus > Phyllostomus discolor. The sequence goes on from NC_040905.2 coordinate 63,751,245, forward strand.
TATTATATGAAGTGTTAAAGAGACTTATCTAAGGAAAAGAAGATAAAAAGTATAAACAGTAAAATGACAACAAACTCCCCACTATCAACAACTGAACCTAGAAAACAAAAATAAAAACAAAAACTAAGAAACAACTAGAACAGGAACAGAATCACAGAAATGAAGATCACATGGAGGATTAGCAGCAGGGGAGTGGGTAAGGAGAGAGGGGGAAAAGGTACAGAGAATAAGTAGCATAAATGGTAGGTAAAAGATAGAGAGGGGAAGGTTAAGAATAGTATAGGAAATGTAGAATCCAAAGAACTTATATATATATTACCCATGGACATGAACTAGGGGTGGGGGGGGGGGAAATGCAGGTGGGAGGGAGTGTACAGGTTGGAGGGGAATAAAGGGGAGGGAATGGGATGACTGTAATAGCATAATCAATAAAATATATTTTTAAATGTCCTTATTTGGTTATAGTTTAAGGTTCTGAAAAGCCTCTTCAGAATTGTTCACCCTTCCTCTCTAATAATAAAAAACAAACACAAATGAGCAAACATACAAACAAAAAAACCCTACCTGAACTTCAGCTCATGAGGATTCTTGTATCTTGATTGTCTTGATTTTCCTCCTGCCTCTTTGGGCTTCTTTCTCTCCACTCATTCTTTTAAGTCCTTATATGAAATTTTGGAAATGAAGTTACATTTTCTTGAAGGATAGAGGAAAGTTAAGGGAGGGAAGAACAAAAAGAAAAATAGCACATTTTAATTTCAATACATAATTTTTCACTCTTCTCACAGTAAATAGACTACATTTTTTAAATTATTAAGGAACAAAGTTTGGTCTTGAGTTATCAACTACTTCTTGAACCTCAAAATAGATTTTTCTTATGATTTTTAATTAGAATACAAAACTGTAAATAACTCCTAATTCCCAGAAATTGAAACAATTTGTTTTACATCACTACTTCATTGATAAATCAGGAATACTCTTTTAACTATATTTTATTCTTCCTATTCTTTTTAACATTGCTATTCAAAAGTGTGTCCTTTCCAAATGTATTCATAAAAATTACAGAAAATTTCCCTCTTGTCTTTCATTTTGAAGTAGTGATTCAACAATCAAGATAATTTACTCTACGTATATGTTATGGACTGAGTCATTTCTGGAAATCAACAAAGACAGATCTATCCTTAAGGCAATTGATACTAAACTCCATGTTGTCCTAGGTACTACATAAGAGCATCTGTTGATACAGGTAGTTAACTAGGTATTAATAAGAAGGAGAGCAAAGGGAATCAGACATTGAGTTTAATAAACTAGGGAGCCTAGCATACTTGCTTAGCAAGGAAGCTATAGTATTTACAGATTCATCACTCATTTCACTGGACTGCCACTGAGGAAACTTAATCCTGGGAGCTCAGGAAATCTCCGAAGGAGCACTTTTCACCCTCACATACTGCACTGTTTTAGGGTACAGGGGGAAAAATGACCATAAAGCCTTGTCAGACTAACTAGGGGGTGTGAACTCATTGAAACCTTGGGGAAGCTGATTGATTGTTTTGAAAAGGCTCCTGGTTATAATCCCGGGAGAACAAAGGAGCACGCTTGTGCTCGCTGTCGTGCGCCTGCGCACTCTCTCTCTCTCTTTCTTTCTCTCTCTCTCTCTCTCTCCCTCCCTCTACCGGTGTCCTGTGCTTGCCTCGTGCACTTGCACATTCTCTCTTGCCTGGGACCACACAATCATTTGGGTCTAGCAGCTACTAGGACCTGAGACAGACTGTGTGGGCTTCAAAGGACTAAACTTTAATATGATCAGAAACCATGGACACTGGCCTTTGTTTTCACCTTGCGGTAGACACAGTGGGACTTTTCCCCTGGCAGGAAAAATGAAGATGGAACCCCAGGGCAGATTTCCACCTGAATAAACCTTGCCACACCACAATCTTCTGTCCATGGGTCCTTAAAATGCTTTCCTTGCAATCCTGTGAAAAAGCCTGATTTCCTTGGGCAACAGGTCCATATAAGAAGTTACAATTTCTAGGTGACTCATGATGATACATACCAAACTACATTGACTTGTGCTGCATTCTTATGGGAAACACAAAATAAAAGGGATGAAAAAAACATTCTTCCTTCCAAAAAAAATTTAACTATAATTTGTTGCATTTTCACAGAGAGTTAAGATACTGGGAAGGGACACATTTGTCAGAGGAGAACAGGACTTGAGAAGCATTTCTAAAGAGCAAGAATAACTCAAACTGGGTAGCTGGAAGAGAAAAAAGATGGTTAGTTGCTTTTAGGAGGTAGGAGCCAAAGCACTGTTTCTTGAGGGAGAAACCCCCTTTTCTTGTATGAAACATGGCTCTAAATTAATTGGAACTTACCTAAGAGAAAAAGGGACTTAGAAAATGGGATATACTTAATAGAAGGTTTAAATATAAAAATATTAATAGTTAATTTTAAGAGCTCATCATTCATTCTTTGATTCAATAATTATGTATTCAGTATGTACTATATGCCAGACATTGTGTCAGATGTTAAGGATGCAGCAATAAAAAGACCTCTCTCTGATACCTGGGAATCCCAGGGTAGAAATATATCTATATATCTATCTATGTAGATATATGTATATGGATATGGATAGACTGTGTATACACACACACACACATATATATCACACACATATATTTTCACGATTTCTCTAAGTGTTTAATATTCACAAAAGTTTATATGGTAGGCAAATACTTATGAAAAATTCAGTGAGTAAGACCAGCTTGTCACTCAATAATTGTTTGCTAAACAAAAGACAGAGTTCCTGATTCAAGAAACAAAGAAAAACCTAATAGGAACTCATATCTCTTGGGCCCTTTCTGTGGATTAAGCAGTGCTAAGTGCTTTATGTTAATTTGTTAAATATCAAATCTTAGTTATAAATCTATGAAGTAAGTGCTGTTACTATATTTTTAAATCATTTTTATTGTTATTCTATTACAATTGTCCCAATTTTTCCCCTTTGCCCTCCTCCACCCATCCCCGGTCCACAGTGAACTCCCAAAATGTTGTCCATGTCTGTGAGTCATTCGTATATGTTCTTCATCTAATCCCTTCCCTTTCTTTCCACCACTAACTGCCCCACCCCCAGTCCCTGTCAGTATGTTCCATGTTTCCATGCCTGTGGTTCTATTATGTTTGTTAGTTTGTTTTGTTCATTAGATTCCTCTTATAGTTGAGATCATATGGTATTTGTCTTTCATTGACTGGCTTATTTCGCTTAGCATATTGCTCTCCAGTTCCATCCATGCTGTTGTGAAAGGTAGGAGTTCCTTCTTTCCTTCTGCTGCTGTTCTTATAGGTGATGGAACTACTTTAAAGAAGTAAGTTGGTTCTGAGATTCTGTAGCTACTAAGTGGTAGACATAAAGTTTGAAAGGAACAGTCAGACCCCAGATTGCTCTCTAAACCAATATATTATACTGGATTCTACTGCTTATTTGTTATGGTTGACATGTTCCCAGGATCTAAATGTCTTATATGAAAGTTTTCTTACAATGATTTATGCCAGACCAAGTCATCAGTCATCAAATGGAATAGAAAAACATATACTTACTGAATTGTCATTTTTGTCTCAATCAAAAATAATAAACCTGTATGTTCTCATTATTAGTTACATCTCTGGAATAAGACAAATTCTCAATGAAAATATAAGTTTAGTTGTTTGGGTATTTTAAAACACTTCTCAATGAATATTTTCTAGTAATTAATCAAACAATTTCTACTCAGTATCTGTTTATTAAATTGATACAATGTTTGGAGCATCTTTTTTTTTTTTGGTCAGGTACAACTTTTGATACTGAAAATACCACAGTCAAAAGAGTATGTATGTTCTCATGGATCTACATTATGAGCAAGTGGGATAGAGGGGGAGTGGTAAGGATACAAAAATAAATTATCTATCTATTGATCTATCTCTTTACCTAACTACCTACATACCTACCTACTTACCTAGTAAGTGATGATTAATGGTAAAAGGAAAACTAAAGTAGATCAAGAGAAGAAAGGTGGTGTGTGTAGTTGATAGGTAGATTAGGAAAGCCCTCTTGCATAAGGTAACATTTGAGCTTATATTTACTGGAGGTAGGTGAGAGTTAGCTGAGCAAAGCCTTTGCATCAAGAAGACTTTGGGACAACTTTATGCTGAATGAGGGGATGCTGTAAGGGATGAGCAAGGAGGAAGCCAGAGGGTGTAGTGAGTCTATGAGATAGTTTGAGTATTGCAAGTTTGCACATGTGTGTGTACACTCATAATAGCAATTTGCATGTCTCTTTGGAATGCTTATTTAATCATATTCTCTAGAATTACAGTAAAATAATTGTTCTGCAGAAAGTCTTTACTTCATCCTGATTAGAGAGGGTTGATGGGTTGTCCCACTTTTCAAAGCTGATGTGTAAGAAGTGCAGCATCCACTGGATTTTTATTTTGTAATGTTGAGTCCTCTACAATGTTATAAACTAGTTTTGAGCATTTTATTTATATATGCATTTCTCTGTTCTTTTATTAAATATTTTACATTCTTTTATCATTTACTGATTTCTGTGTTTGAAGATTTCATATTATTTTAAATGAACAGCAGAAATAGATTTCTAAAGCCCTAGTGTACTGAAGGTTATTACAGTTTTTTATTAAATATATTGGAGTGACATTGGTAAATGAGATTATATAGGATTCAAGTGTACATTTCTAAGATACATGATCTTTATATTGCATTGTGTGCCCACCACCCAAATCAAATTATGTTTCGTCATCATATATTTGACCCCTTTTACCCTTTACTACCCAGCTTTCCCTCTGGTAACCACCATACCCTTGTCTGTGTCTATGAGTTTCTGTTTGTTTGCTTGTCTTATTTGTTCATTTCTTGTTTCAGTTTTATATCCCACATATGGTATTACAGCTTTTAAAAAATCATTTTATCAACCATAGCATGATTCACTACTAATAAACTGGTCCAAGATCAGAAAATAAATGATATTTTAACTAGCAGTTATGACTGGTTTGTGAACTCTGTGGCTAGTAGATAGTCCTTTCTCTTATTTAAAAAGGTAACAATGTGAACATATTTTAGATGAGAGAGATGTTCATTTGTTTTTTTTTTTGAATGCTAAACACTGAAACTTCTTAGAATATCATTTTAAAAAGTAAAAAATAGAAAACTACATTGACAAAGGAATATAATCCTGTAGGAATGATATAGTTGGCACTTAAAACTATTAGTAAATGATTTGAGAATCTTGCTTAATAAAAACAATTGTTTCATTAAAATATGTGAAGTCAGAAGACCAATGCTGTCATTTGCTTGTACTTGTGTTTGAATGGGTGAGCAGCCTTGTAGGACTGGTTTTTAATTAACGATGTGGATGATACCAAAGCATGTAGTCAGATTAGCCCCATTTATGACAGTAAATCACAAGCATAAAGAGAGTGTAAATTCACCAAGTATATTAAAGCAAGTCATAGAAGTGATTTCCTGCCTGCCTGAGTCTAATTTATTTGTGTCTATGCATGCACCACCCAAGCACAGAGCTTATCCTTATTTCAGGAGACGGATGGCTCTATTTGGGACAATGCTACTACTAATCAAAATATGAGTTCTTCTGATATCAGAATTTATTATTCTGTTTGACTTTGAGAAGCAAGTGATAAAAAAAACCCGTTTCAAAATAGTTAAAGCCAATGATATTTTGCCTAGTCAATTTGTGATTATGAATTTTGCATATCAAACAACACATGTTAAAATTTATAACTATTTAGGACTTATTTTGATGGTATTTCTTATATTAATAATTAAGATGCTTTAGAGCAAAAGAAACCAACTTTTGCTATGTGTTTTTTGTAGATGACTTTGGATACATTCTAGTTTTAATTAAATTTAATTTACATATAAATACAGATATTTTATTATATAATATCAACTACATTAGAAAGAACCTTGCCAATTAGACAATAATTGGCAAACCAAAATTTTCCTTGTCAAACAAAAAAATTGTAAAAATATAAATTGTGCTTTTGGTGTAGAGTTACAAAGTAGTCATAGTTTTCCTTTCACACCAAAATCTCCATCCAAAGGAATAAAACAGAGATTAGAAAGTAAAAATTAAAATATGGGGATAAAGAAAAAGAAAAAAATGTGTATAGTAAATCTACTTTAGAAAATAAAAGCTTATTTTTGTCCTATTGAATGATATAATAGATAAAATAAAGATATTTATAAGGAAGTTTTTTGTTTCTTTTGAAAACTAATATGTCTCTATTAAGTAATTCTAACAGTAACATAACAAAAAAATAAAATAAAAGCAAGTCATCTTTCCACAACTGACCTAAGTCTCCCAGAGGCAACCCCTGCAATGGTTTGAATATGTCATTCTAGAAATGACTTACACACATGCAAGCAAATAGATTACATATATATGCAATTTGAACATATTCAGATGCACACTTGCTTTAGACAATATTTTGTACCTTGAGTTATTTATTCATTTATCTTGGAGATAGTTTAATTCCTGCACTCAGAAATATTCTCCTTTCTTTTTGCATTGCTTTTTTATAATTTTATTTGATTGAGCTGGCAATAGAGGCACTGTCACAAAATTTAAAAGTCACAAAAATTATAAGGCTTAAAGTTAGTTGCCTTTCCTCCAGGCACCCAGTACTCTTCATTAGCAACAACCAAATACCAATTTATTGAATATCTACCCAGAGATTGCCAACTATTCTATTTAGTTACAAACATACATTACTCCTCTTCCCCCACACACTGAAGGCTATTTAATATTCAAATGGATTTGCACTTTAAAAATGAAACAAATTAGTGTTTCAAGTTTCTTCAGATATATTGCCAGAAGTGGAATTTCTGGGTCATAAGGCGGTTCCATTTTTAAATTTTTGAGGAAACTTCATACTTCTCTTCACAGTGGCTGCACCAATCTGCATTCCTACCAAGAGTGCATGAGAATTTCCTTTTCTCCACATCCTTTCCATCACTTGTCATTTGTTGACTTATTGGAGACAAACAGCTATTCTGATAGACAGGCATGAGGTGATACCTCATTGTGGTTTTTATTTGCATTTCTATGATGATTACTGCTATTGAGAATCTTTTCATGTTTATTGGCCATCTGTGTGTCCTCTGTACAAAGGTGGATTCAAGTCCTTTGCCCATTTTTAATTGGTTTGTTTGTTTTCTTGGTGTTGAGTTTCATAAGTTCTTTATAAATTTTGGATATTAACCCCTTATCAGATGTATCATGGGCAAATATGTTCTTGCATTCTGTGGGCTCTCTTGTCATTTTATTGATAGTTTCCTTTGCTGTGCAAAAGGTATTTTTGTCATTTGATGTTGTCACATTTTTAAATTATTCTTTTGTATTTCTTGCCTGAGGAGATATATCAGAAAAAATATTGCTAAGAGAAATGTCTGAGATTTTACTGCTAGTAAATATTTTTCCTAGTATTCTCCTAGTATATTTTCTCCTAGTATTTTTATGGTTTTGCAATTTACATTTAAATCTCTAATCCACTTTGAGTTAATTCTTGTATATGGTGTAAGAAGGTGGTCTAGCTTAACTTTTTTGGATGTATCTGTTCAATTTCCCCAACACCACTTGTTGAGCAGATTGTCTACCACACTGCATGTTCTTGTCTCCTTTGTCAAGTATTAATTCACCATGAATGTGTGGATTTATTCCTGGGATCTCTATTCTGTTTCATTCTATAACACATCATCTGCATACTGCAGAGTGTGCTCACCACACAAAGTCAAGTTTCTTTCTGCCACCATTTGTGTCCTCTTTGCCCTCTTCCACCCCCATTTGCCCCTTTCCCTCTGGCAATCACCATACTGTTGTCTGCATCTATGTTTGTTTTTTTCTTCTTCATTTCACCTTTTCTTTCACCCAACCCCCTACCTCCTCCCCTTTTATTAATCAATGTTACCCCAATAAATTCAATAAAAATAAAGCAAAATAAAAATATAACAAGTTATTTTGCAGATGATTCCATTTCAGCATGTACAGAGCTGCTTAATGTTTTTTCACAGCTGTAGGATACACCGTGCATGGCATAGTAGTACCATAAATAAGTCTTCTTTGAGGGAAATATTTATTTCCTATATTTTATTATTCTACACAAGGCTACAATACATGCTTTAAAAGCACAACAGAGCATATGTAAGTGTATATTAGGATTTACTCCTAGAAATTGAATTGCTAGAACAAAGACTTAGCAAATTCAGTTTTTATAGATGATACCAAATTGCTCTCCACAGTTGCTATACAAGTTTATACTTCTACCGGCAGGATATAATGATGCTTCTTTACCCACACCCTTTATATCATAATCCACAAAAAATTGCCTCCTGTCTGGCCTAATTGATTTTTAAAAAGTATTCCCTCATTGTGGCTTTAATTTGTATTTCTCTTCTTATGAGTGAGGTTGAGTATCTTTGCACATATGTAGGCCAATTGCTTTTCCACTTCTGTGAACTCCTTTCCTATACTTTTCCCATGTTTCAGTTGGGCTGTTAATCTTTTTCTGATTGATTTGGAGGAAATATTATACACTGAAGTAATTTACTGGGTGTCTGTGATATAACTGCATATCTTTTTTCCAAGCATGTCATGTGTTTTTTGACTTTCTTACTGTACTTTTTTTTCAGTTGCGTATTTTTTTATGCACTAAATTTCCTAACTTTTATTTTATGGCTTTTTCTTGGGATTTAGGTTATTTAATAATCTGAAATTTAACTTGTAATAAAGCATGATATAGGAATCTATTTTTTCCTAGATAGCCATAGTACCAACACCATTTGCAGAATAATTAATTTTTAATATAAATTTGAAATGTAGACTTTGTCATATTCTGACTTTGTCATATTCTAAATTCCCAGATGTGTTTAGTACTGTCTCTGGGTTTCTATTTTATTCCTTTGAAATTCCAGTTCTTTCATGAGCCAATACTGCATTTAATTATTCTGGCTGAAAAATATTTAATTTTTTTGGAAAGCTAGGCTCCTCATTGCCTTTTCAGGTTTTCTTGGCTCTTCTTACATGTATATTTTCCAGAACTACTTTTATATATGAACTCATCTGGGTTTTTAGACAAACTTATTCAGTGATATAAGACAATTGAATGAAAATATAACTCACAACAGAAAACAACTATTTTAAGCCAACATATCATTCAAGCTCAGAAACAACTGATACACATTCTCAGTCATGAGAGAACTCATATAATAATGCACTCACAATGACTTTTCAAAGCAGATTCTGATGAGAGGTGAATTTAAATAAAGAACTTGGTGATGACATCTCAGGAAAAGGACTGGTGAGCACAGGATTTACTGAAGTCTGAAAAACTGTGGGAAATCACTATAAAATAGAATGTAAATGCAATAAACCTTGATGATCATGAAGTAATAAAAATTGAGATGATGAAAAATTTTATGACAGTATGAGTATCATTATCTGATAATTTATAAAAGAAAGTAAATATATTCTATCCACACTTGAAATATGAAACATACAACCATGATTTTGTCCTCTTAATGTTTAATGACTTTTCTAAATAGAGATTTTATTTTTTTAAAAGATTTTATTTATTTATTTTTAGAGAGGGAAGGGAGGGAGATAGAGAGAGAGAGAGAAACATCAATGTGCAGTTGCTGGGGGTCATGGCCTGCAACCCAGTCATGTACCCTGACTGGGAATAGAACCTGCGACACTTTTTGGTTCACAGCCCACACTCAATTCACTGAGCTACGGGAGATTTTATTTTTAGAAATAGTAAATGCTTTAGCATTTCCTTCAGTTTCAGTTTAAAATCTTATTTGCTCCTTTCAAGTAAAAGCATGTTATCTTAATTTAAAATAACACATAATGTGACCCCATTATTTATAAAATTATTTCTATTTTTGTATCTATTTATCTCTGTACATACTTCTTTGGAATATTAATAATTTTGTGCTGTGTGTGAATGGTTTATTTTGCACACTTTTAAAAATATGTCTTCTTTGTAATTTTATATATATTACAAATATATGTTTGTCCAGAAGGTATCCAGCTAGGTAATATGAAAAATAGAGACATTTACTGAACAGGATACAAGATACAAGAAACATTGTACATAGGACAATGACGCCTCATTCCCCTTCATTGTAGGCATCTTGAGACCTCACTATTCCCAATCGCCATCAGATGCCCTATCATGTTTCTAAATCTCATCTGAGTTCTGAAATCTCTTCCCTTTCAAAGGTGATATAGTTTTGGGAAAAGCCAGAGTCTCAGGGCACCAAATCTGTGCTGTAGGGGGACTCAGTCACCTGGGTGATTTTATGTTTTGTCAAAAAACTCTGCACCAGATGTGATGCACAAGTGGTCATGTTTTTGTGATGAAACTGTCAATCACCAGTTGCCCATAGCTGCAGCCTTCTGAATCATCTGAATAGTTTCTGCAAAGGAAAGTTCAAGCTTAATGCACAATTTGATGCAGATTTGTTGTTCTCCTTGCTCAGTCACTTTGAGTATGACAGCCACAAGGTACACATGGTCACTCAACAGCGTCTACTGCCCCCTCTGTCTAGTACAGTGAAGTTGTCACTGTTACACGTGGGCATTCCAGCCCACTCTCCTTGGCTGCCAGGTTACATCAATGTCACACAAACCATTCTTCTTATATTAACAATGGCTGAACTTTTCCTGGACAGATGTTGTGTGTGTGTGTGTGTGTGTGTGTATGCACATACATATATATATTTTATAATGACCTGCATCTATTATTTATTTTCCAAAATGTTATTTGGTTTAATAGTTAATTTTTATTGTATTTTTCCATTGCCATTTATCCCCTTATACCCTTTTTCACCTCCGCCCACTGCCTTTCCCCAGCAATCATTACACTATTGTTCATGTCCATGAGTTCTTTTTCTTTTTTGCTCAATCCCTCCAAAAATGTTATGTTTTAAAAGCTGGAATTGTAAGTTTAAAAATTAAAAGCAAAATTTTAAGTCACTGCGGAGTCATCTTCAAAAGAATGAGCCTTTTTTTTTTTTTTAATTTAACCGTTAAGCTATAGTATAAAGTTTTTGTTATTTCTACTTTTCATGTGTTTATTCATTCACTCAGGAATTATTTCAGGCCCTAGCTAGTGTGAGTCAGTGGGTTGGGTATCATCCTGCAAACCCAAAGGTCACTGGTTTGATTGCTGGTCAGTGCACATGATAGGTTGTGGGCCAGGTCCCCCAGAGAGGCAACCAATTGATATTTCTTCCATCATCACATTGATGTTTCTCTCCCTTCCCCATTCTCTAAAAATAAATAAAATCTTTTTAAAAAGAATTATTTCAGTATAGTTGGGCTATATCATTGTAGTAGTTGGCTATTTCCATAATAATGTGGTATAATAACCTACCCAAAATTAACATTTAAAACCACTATGGTTTTTCATTCACAAATCTCTGGGTGGGCCTGACTTTGCTGAATTTGACTACAGGATGCAGTTGAAGGCAGCTCAGCTCTAAGTACTTTTCATTGTCTCCCTGTCTAGTGCACCTTCTTCTCATGGTAAATAACAGAACAGTTAGAGCAAGATAGAAAGTGGAATAGTACAGATAGGTCTATGTTTGTTGTATCTATTCGGAAGTTAAGAGGATGTTTTCTGGAGCTCACATTAGGATTTCATTAGGCAAATAAGGAGGGGGAGTGAAAGAGTGCTTAGTCAAATGAAATGCTATCCCAAAATGCTCATTTATGAAAGAAGCGTAGTATGTTGAAAGGACATGCTTTAGTGTAGATAGGGATTGGTGAGAGAATCTGACAATATGACTTTAACTTTCTAAGGAAGCCAGTTTGCCAAATGACCAATTTGTCAAAAAGTAGTTTACTGAACATCAATTTACCCAATAATCAAGTTACTATTTAAAAAATTTCAGTAGAGTTTATAGCAATTTATGTTGCATAATGGCTTCTGTAAACTTGGAGGAATTTTTAAATATTTTTGTTTTATTTTTATTTTAATTTATTACTGCTGTCTTGCTGAACCTGCCGAAGTTTAATGTATTCATTTTATTTTTTGCACTTTGGGCCTTTGAAATTAGGAAATGAAAATACCTTTCCTACTTCTAATTTTAACATCTACATATTTTGACTGTTAAAGCTTTTCCTCTCAAACTGCAACATTGTTCTCTCTGAATAAAGTTGCAATCCACTCTTTTCTTAAACATATTTTATATGTCTTGACTTACTTGATAAATTAGTAGCTTAAATTTATTTTGAGAAAGTAATGTATGCTAAATGTCTGAAATGAAAAAACACTCGGAGGATATACTTCATCTCAGCCACACGGAGAATCCAAAAATATGCCAAAAATATACTTCATGGCATATTGATGTTGGGGAACTAAACTAAATTAAAACACAGCTAAAAAAAGTTAAAAGACAATCAATTTTATTGCATGAAGACAAATTCATAAAACTTTACATATTAATGGAAGCACATTTTAAATTTGGGGAGAGGTGTGTACACACCTTGGGCACATAAGTGAATCTTTGATAATGTAATTTTCACTATTTAAAATACCCATTTGCACTTTAAGGGTGGGTACATAGTGCAATATATAGACCTAGGGTCATAGAAATGTATACTTGAAAGCTATATAATTATATTAACCAATGTCACTCCAATAAATTTAATAAAAAATTTAAAAAATAAAATATGCATTTTCCATTTCACACAAAATTTAAACCTACCACCTTGTTTGCATATTGTGAACAGCATGATTATCAATGTGTACCAGATACTAGTTTACAGTTGCTTTATAAATGAGTCCCAAGATTAGCTTTCCTTTCCAATTTGACCTCCAGTCATAGAGACTCCCTGTTCATTTATATTTAAAAGTGTTAGCATTCAGATATCCAGAATAACATCAATATACCCCCAAATATGCTTTAGAATAAAATTACTAACCAATGATCCAACAAATTGAAACACCATCAACAAAACTGAATCCCAATTCATAATTTCTTCCCCATCATTTCTATTTCATACTGTCACTGGCCTGCCTTTGGAAGTGTTTGCTTTAGGTGTAATCTACTGTCTCTACTCTTGATGATGATAACCCAGGGAACTACAGGTTAAAGATTAGATATAAAGCTCTCTTTTAAAACAGAAAATTGCTCCCATGATTCATGAGTTACTGTAGTCTCTAGATCCGATCTAGTCACACTTTTCCTACTTTTTTTTCTCCCAATCAACACTCTGAGATTTAACATTTCTTTCTTATTAATTAATTAATTAATTAATTTACTTACCTACTTATAGAATTCATCACTTTTCAGGATTGATGACTTTATGTGGCCTCTTGCTGTATACCAGGCATGGGTAGGCCTTTTCTTGACCATTCCTGGAATCTTATGTATACAGCTAACAACGGAAGTATATTCACTGATGGACAGGTGTATCCTGCTTTCCTTTTTACCTCCTCTTCTTTTTAGGTAGGACAACTAGCCATCCCATTATGTCCTATCCCTTTAAACATAAAGCAAACATATTTACTACTTTTCCATTGTATGAGACTTCTCCTGCTCACATTTCTACTTTTGAAAATTTAAATGTTTTTATGATTGCACAAAGGCAGATATAGAAGACTATTATGATTTGACATTTTATTGTATATTTCATTTTTTTTTAACATTTGGAAAGTATTTTATTATTTTTAACCCTAGCTCATAACATCTTTATTTAAACATTTTAAACAATAGATATTTTACAAATATCGTATTTGTTCTTTTGACTGCTCCATTGGTGCAAATTTATAACACAATCAGTTATTGATAACCCTTACTTGAATAAAACATGCCCTTAATTTTAAGATTTCTCTACTAGTCTTACTGTCTAGTTAAGTCTAGATATGTATGCATGCATGTATTACATATATACTTTTGTCTTAGGTATTTATATTAAATAAATCAATGTACTTGATAAAAATGATACAGTATGCAAATGATGTTTTATTGAGTTATACACTTGAAATATGTATGTTTTTGTAAACCAATGTCATTCCAATAAACTCAATTAAAAAAAGAAGTTCTTCCCTTTAAGATGAAGAATCTCTTCCCCTTCCCCACTGTATAAATTATTTGATAAAGAGCCTCTTGTGTTTAGCCTGCCATTCATTTCACTAGCAGTCGGTAATTTACTTTCAACATGTATTTGTTTTTTCATTTGTTTATATTTGTTGATTTTGCTGCCATGTTTTCTGAAGACCATGAATAGTAACAACTCAGTCATATTTTTATTTTTTAGTTATAAATATTATTTAATGATCTTCACAAACTATGAATTATTGGGTTATTTGCAGTTATTGGATTTGTGCTTCTTGCCTACCCAGAACTCATATTTTTTAATCAGAGAGCAGGCTGCATTTTCTCTGCATTTTCTTCCTTCACTATATTTTACTTTACAAAACCAATATAAAATATAAAGAAATCTAAACCAGAATAATATATTTGAATTCCTATTTCATATAGAAAATATGGATTTATAATTTATTTTTATATTTGTTTTTATTTCCTTCCTATAATTATGATTTTCCTCAAGGGATCTGCTCATATCAAAGCCCTAAATAAAATCTTTTTACTCACATTTCAAATTGCCTATAGATTTTTAATGCTTTATAACCTATTTTAGAGTCTCTCACTTTAATAAAACACTTTGCCCATTCTTTTCTCACATCCCTCTCCCTGTGCCAAGTTCATGCACCCTTTGGTTGTGTGTATATTCTTGTGTTTTTTTTTTATTAGAATTTATTTAGATGGGATAAACTGCAAGGCCAATATATTTTTTAAAAGATTTTATTTATTCATTTTCAGAGAGAGGGGAAAGGAGGGAGAAAGAGAGGGAGAAACATCAATGTGTGGTTGCCTCTCACACACCCCCTACTGGGGACCTGGCCCACAACCTAGGAATGTGCCCTGACTGGAATTGAACCAGTGACCTTTGGTTCACAGACCAGCACTCAGTCCACTGAGCCACACCAGTCAGGGCCCAATATTTTGTTATTTTAGTTATTGATACTTTTAATATAAAGCCTTATCAGTTGTATTAGTCCTTTATTAAGTATGGCTTTATTTGATTGTTAAATTTCTCTATATAAATTCTTTTTAAATTTTATTGCACTTCAAGACTTCTATTATAACCCATTTTCTTTTCTATATTATTTGAAACTCTATTGAATATATAAGATTATATAATGCTTATATAGTCTTTGAACTGTTTTTTCAGAGTGAATCTTGACATGTACAGTTGTTCGGTTAGAGTTATTTAGACTTACTAAATAATCATCCTCTTTTATTATTTTGCCTTCCAATTGAATCAGCCTGGGAAAATTGCACAACTTTGTTATGACTTATTATTAAAAAGGACACAATTTCAGTTATTATAAAGCTTTTTGGTATTTTCTTTACTAATTATAAGTTTTGGGGGTAGCTATATCTTATTTTTGTCAGTGACATTTTAAAATACATAATACATACAATTTTTGGTGTATCAAAATTATACTAAGAAATGCACATTGACTTTTTTCTAATATGGAGCATTATATTTAATTTTGGAACACATCATTGTCTCCTCATTTGCATTGATAATTATGAATCTGCTGTCTATCTAATTGTCATCCCTTTTCTCTCTACATGTCTGTTTAAACTTTCATTCCTTAACTTGGGTTTCTGCAATTTTTCTACTGTTACGCATTTTTAAATATTTTATTTTGTTAAAGGGTTCTGTACTATCTGAATTTTAGATTTATGTATTTAATCCTATCTGGGAATTTCTTAGCTGATATGTGAGATCTGTCCAGAAGGTATCCAGCCATGGGTCCATCCAGAAAATATCCAGCAATGTAATATAAAAAATAGAGACAATTATTGAAGAAGATACAAGATACAAGAAGCATTGTACATAGGACAATGACATTTCAGTTCCCTTCAAAGAAGGCACCTTGGACCTCCCACAGTTCTCCCAATCACCATCAGCTACCCCACCATATTTTTCCGAATGTCATCAAAGTTCTGAAATCTCTTCCCTTTCAAAGGTGATTTTAGTTTTGGGAAAAGCCAGAAGTCACAGCAT
Source organism: Phyllostomus discolor (assembly GCF_004126475.2). NCBI lineage: Eukaryota > Metazoa > Chordata > Mammalia > Chiroptera > Phyllostomidae > Phyllostomus > Phyllostomus discolor. Next base: position 63,767,408 of record NC_040905.2, read on the forward strand.
GTCAAATCTGGGATATAGGGGGACTGAGTTACCTGGATGATTTGATGTTTTGCCAAAAAACTCTGCAGGAAATGTGACACATGAGCAGGCATGTTGTCATGATGAAGCTACCAATCTCCAGTTGCCCATAGCTACAGCCTTCTGAATATTCTAAATCATCTGAATAGTTTCCAAGGAGGAATGTTCAAACTTAATGCAAAATTTCATGCATATTTGTTGCTCTACTTGCTCAGTCATTTTGAATGTGACAGCCACACAGTACACATGCTCACTCAATGGTGTCTACCACCCCCCACTGACTAGTACAGTGAAGTAGTCTTTGTTCACCCATGCACATTCTAGTCCACTCTCCTTGGCTACATTATTGTCACACAAATGCTTCTTATTATATTAACAATGGCTGGACTTTTTCCAGACAGACCCTGTATTTTCAAATATTGCAGCTAATCCAATATCTCTATACTCTGCTTAAACTTAGATTGGGTACACCTGTTAGATTTTCTCATTCTATCCTCTATCTCTACAGTCCTTTATTTTAATATTTTTATAGTTTTATACCTTTCTGTTACATTTTGTAATACCTTAGAGATCTATCCTGTGTTTCACTAATTTTCTTTTCAGTGATACATAATTATGCTTAATTATCCATTGAGATTTTTTAAATTAATTGACTAATTAATTTAATAACAATAATTTATTTTAGAGAAATTTTAGGTTTACAGAAAAAATAAGGAAAAATTATAGGAATACCATAATCTCCCTTTCCTCCTCCCCACAATTTCCCAAATTATTAATGTTATGCATGGGTCTGGCACATTTGTTATAATTGATAATCCAATATTGATTCATTATTACTAACTATGGTTCATAGTTTACATTAGAGTTTACATTTTGTTTGGAGCATTGTACGGAGTCTGCTAAATGCACAACATCATTATTTACTATTACACTACTCATAAGTGCAGATTAATTTCCCTGGCCTAAAAATTCCCTGGGTTCTACCTGTGTATTGTTCTACATTCTGACCTCCCTTTTGCCATCCACACTCTACCAAACCCTTGGAAAACACTAATTTTTCTAATGTCTCTATAGTTTTGACTTTTCCAGAATGTCACATAGTCAGAATCACACAAGGTATAAGCTTTTCAGACAGCCTTCTTTCACCAGCAATATACTAATAATCTTTCTCCTTGTCTTTTCATAGTTTGATAGCTCCTTTTTTATTATTAAATAATTAATAATTGGAATGAATGTGGTGAGGGTGTTACTGAGTTGGGGGGGGGTGTTCTTTGTTTCCCTGGGATTTTATTAGTTTTGGCTTGGGATGGACCAGGTGCATTTTCAAAAGAACCAATCAGAAGATGGCGGCTTTGCTCTAGGCAGGGTGTTTCTCGGCTTCTGTGAAGAGGAGGGAAACTCGTGGTTCGGTGGAGAAGCGGAGCAAGTGGACTGTTACTGAATCACTTTTGAAAGCAGGACATCAAAAATTATTGAGATCATTGAAAAGCCAGATGGTAAGGAGACTGCTTCAGGACAAAAGGGACCTAGGGATCAGCTCGGGGACTAGGGGTGTGCAGTCCCCAGGCCCAGTGCTCCCGGGTCTGCCTCGGGGCTCCTGGGAGAGGGGAGTCGCTGCTCCCTCCCCTGGATATGGGGGTTGAGCAACTCCAGGGAAGAGCTTGTTGCTTGAAGGCACAGATTGGCCAGTTGGACTGGGAGGGAATCGCCCAGGGACTATGAACACCCACCCAGAGACCTGGGAGAAGTGAGGGCCTCCAGCTGGCATGACCAGGGGCATCCTGGAAGAGCGCCCGCACCCCTAGCCTGGTGGAAGTGCAGATGGATGGAGGACACGGAGCCGGGAGGGGCTCAGGTGTTTTCAGGTCTCCGGAGCCAGCAGTTCTGATCTGGGGAAGTACGCGCCCCATCGGGAATCTTGACTTGCGTGCTGTGATCCCGGAAGGGACAGGTGCTTAGTGCCTTCCTATAGCCCGAATCTCAAAAGTTTGGTGGAGGGGCGTGCCCTTTTACGACTCCCAGGGAGGGCCCCATGAATCCCAGAACATCGCGGGTGCCTCCTGAGATCATAGAGCTGGAACCCTGCAGGGACCCCGAAGTCCGGAAGAACGGGGCAGTGAGCTCTGGAGAGTGAGTGTGCTCAGGAGGAGTGCCCAGGGTTCCTGAGAGACTTGCTGAGGTCTGGCTGGGAAGAGAGAGAAGCATTTCAAAGGTCCCTCAGCCAGCTGAAGCCAGCAAGATCAGAAAAACTGGTCTGGCCAGTTAGAAACCAACAAGAGCTTCATATATATATATATATATATATATATATATATTTGGTTTGGCTTTTGTGGCTGTTGTTGGATGATTGATTTTATCTTGTGTTTTAAGTGACATTTTATTTTTCAATTCTTACTATTTTTATATCTTACAATCCCTTATGTTTCTCTTCCATTCATCCTAATAATATTCTTTCCAATCCAAATTTATCTCTCCTGCACTCCATCTTCTGCTTTTCTTTCCTTTTTTTTATTTTGCAAGTTACTGTAAATTTGTATTATCTTTTTCTCACCTTTCTGACATTTTTTATTTTAATAATATTTTGGTATTCTTTTTCTTTTTGTATAATCTTCTTTGCTTGGCTGGTTAAACTGTCATTTGATAGGTTCCCCCTGGTATCTCGGTCACAGTGTGTTGATAATTTACTATCCTTCATCTGTGTTCCATTAATACACATCTCAAGGTTCTATACTCTTTATTTTTATTATCTAGATCTCATCGATTCTGCCACAAGACTGTCACTTTACTATTACTGTTAATAAGACCTAGTCCTTACAATTGTAAATACTACTCAATACCCCTACCTGATCTCAGCCCACTTTGCAATTTCCTGAACTATACTATTGTGGGGGTTCTCTATTCTTTTACACACTACTCCTATATACAAATCTTTAATTTGACCCTACCTTAGAATCTGACCTCCCACAGCCTCACAGCTTTCTAGATCCAACTATCAATCCTCTCGTCCCCAGTAAGAGTCTTACCCTCTTTCCATCCTTTCTAAAAAGTGGATAGTGGGGTGGAGGATCACGGTTAACACTATAAGTAGCCAAAGGATAACCCATCTCTTCTCTACTGGCTGCCTCATCTGTTTTCTCATATGTTATCTTTTAGGCTTTTTATAGTTTTGTATTTTACATTTAGGTCTATTATCTATTTTGAATTAGTTTTTGTGAAGGGTATAAGGTCTGTGTCTAGAATCACTTGGTGCATGTCACTATCCATTTGTTCCAGCCCCATTAGTGAGAAAGTGTATTCATTCTCCATTTTATTACCTTTCCTCCTTTAAGAAATATTAGTTAACTCTACATATGTGGATCTATTTTTTGGTTCCCTGTTCAGTTCCATTGATCTACCTGACTATTCATTTGCAAATACAACACGATCTCAATTACTGTGGCTTTATAGTATATCTTGATGTTGGGTAGTGTCAGTCCTGCACCATTTTTCTCCTTCAATATTGTGTTAGATAATCTTATATTTCATTTTTCACTCTACTCATGTAACAGAAACACCTACACAAAGGAAGGATGAAAGACCTACATGTGCAAAGACCTACTAATCATCCTGATTAGTGCTACCAGGATGAACGAGTTCCCGAGGAGGCGCCGATCTGTTAGAGTGAGTAGACACAGTGACATATGTGTTTTAAAAATCATTTTTTAAGTATTGTCTATGATCCTATCACTGTGACACATGTCAGTATGGGGGGAATGATATGAAAGATAATGGCATACACTTATCTTCAGTGAGCCATTATTCCAGCAAAACAGGTAGATTTATTGCCCTTTCTCCCCATGGATTCAATGACACTGCATTCTCCTGATTTCCTTCCTATTTCTGTGATCATACCATCCCTTTCCCTTAGGAGATTTGTTCTTGGTAGATTTCTATTTTTCTTCCAGAATGATATTTTTAAAACATACATTACAGCACACTGAACAGATCAAACTGCTGCCCACTGTCCTGCCCTCAAGCTCATGCTCATCCCTCCCTGTGCTGTGAAAGGTCATGAAACCCATTACCGTAAGTCCTGATATCTGGCCTCTCTTTGCTTACCAGTCTCATCTCTCTTTCACTCTCTGCAACAACCACTGCAGTTTTACATACTTTTTTTAGGTGCTCATATTCACCATGCCCCTTCCTGCTCTAGGGCTCTGGTGCATGCTTTCTTCCTGCTGATGTAGCCTTTCCTCCTCCTCTAATTCATCCTTCAGCTCCTCAGTTACATGTCACTTCCTCAGGGAAGTCTTCCCTGGCCTCCCTGGCTAGGAACACTTTCTTTTCTAAGTTATTATAGCACTTACCATTCATTTTACTCATTATTATTACATTATTACATTTTCTTGTGATTCATTCATCAATGTCTGCCTTCCCCTATAAAATCAAAAGCTCTATTATGTCAATTCTTGCCTACTCTTGCTTAACATTGTATGTCCAGTAACTTTCCCAAAGTTTGGCATGTAGCTGACAATCAGTGCATGCATGTGAAAAGAATAAATTTAAACAGGTAAATATGGTACCACATGAATAGAATGGTAAGTAAACACATAAATAAAGTACACAGCACAATAATTGTCAGAACTGAATCTGGATAAGTTTCTGTTCAAGACCCTGTTGCATATTGCAGAAGTATAGAATCTCAGCAGGAAATATGGCATGCTCCCTAATTAAGAAATTAAATAGTTTAATTCCTCACATAAGTTTGGGTGGGGTTTCACGAAACTAGCAAAGGCTGTATAGGATGGTCCTAAGTCTGAAATGGAGAGAGTGGCTACTGGATCCCAGTGAGCCTCACTGCATGAGAGGACCATTTGACAGGAACAGGGGCTTTCCATAGAGGAACTCGTTCAGCTGATAGCAGACTTGCAAGGTGGGAGCTGAGCAAAGGAATGCCCTGTGCTCATGCCATGTTCTCATTTCTGTTGCTGTAACAAATTTTCACAAACTTAGTAGCTTACAACAACACAAACTTATTATTTCACAGTTCTGTAGGTCAGAAGTCCTACATGGGTTTTACTAGGCTAAAAAATCAAGGTGTTAGCAAGGTGGAATTCTGTCTGGAGACTTCAGGGGTCAGTCTGCTTCTCTGTCTTTTCCAACTTCTAGAAGACATTTGCATTCCTCAGCTCATAGCTCCTTCTTTTAAATTCTAAGCCAGTAGTGTAGCATCTTCAAATTTCTCTCTGACTCTCAGACCTCTGCGTTTTCCCCTGCATTTTTCCCCTCTCTCTCTCTGATTTTGACCCACCTGTCTTTCTCTCATAAAGAAACACATATTACACTGAATCTGTGAACAAAAGGTTAGTGCTACCAATCTAATGCAAAAGGTATCCAAAATCTGAGGTGCAAAAAGGAGAAATTTTTTTATTCAGGTAAACAGTTTGTAAAACATAGAAATGCAGCCTCTGATGGGAACCAAAACTGTGCTATGCTGAGACAAAGGGGAGCCCCACTTTTACAGAGGAGGTCCCCACCCTGGTCCCTGATTAATCTATTTCTATGCAAATGAAGAATCCAAATTTGCATAGTCTGACTGGTCCAAACAGCAATGTCCTGATTGATTGGAATCATGTGTTCTGATTAGTTGTTATAAAGCTGCTCTGATTGGTCAAGATGCAAATAAGGATCTAACTGTGTAGCTCCTATTGAACTGAGGTCTCAGCCCACCGGTTGAAGATGATACCTTTATAAGTGTCAACTCATGTGGAGGCAACACTGTGCAAGAGTGTGGCAGCTCTGTCTGTGGCTTTTCCCTGAAATGTACTGTGTGAGAGAGGCCCCTAGAAGCAATGGCTGCTGTTCTCTGATTATGAATCTGAGCCCAGTTAACCACAAGGAGTCCTTCTTGGCAGGTATATTACCCTCTGCAGGTCAACAGTTCCATTGGGATAATAGAGAATAATCTCCCCATCTCAAAAATTCTTAACTTAGTCACAAGTGAAAATTCCTTCTTTCTAAATAAAGTAACATATTCACGGATTCTGGGTATCTATCATATTTAGGAACTGGGTATCTTCAAGAGTTCATTATTCAAATTACCTCATTCTCTTTACTGTCTGTTCTTCTGCCAGTACTTCCCATTAGCCCAACCCAACAGGAAGCCAGAGAATAAGGGTACCCATTGATGTAATCTATAGGGCACAGGGCTTGATGGATTAGAAAGGATAATCTATAGGGTACAGGGCTTGATGGATCAGAGAGGATAGAATAGAGGCATACCTTATTTTATTGCCCTTCACTTTATCGAGCTTCGCAGATACTGTGTTTTTATCAACAATGAGGCAGGACTTTCCACCTGCAAAAACATTGACTTACTGAAGGTTCCGATGCCAGTTAGTGTTTTTTAGCAATAACGTATTTTTACTTAGCATATGTATATTTTAAGACATAATGCTATTACACACTTAATATACTACAATATAGTATAAACAACTTTTATATGGGCTGGGAATACAAAAAAATTGTGTGACTCACTTTATTGCATTATTTGCTTTATTTTAGTGGTTAGAAACCATACCTATAATATCTCCAAGTTATCCTTGTGTATGAAAAGAAGCTCATATATATAAATTAGTATCATTAGTCAATTGTATTGTGGTTCTACTCCATTTTTCAACTTGAATAGGACCTCTCATTTCTAACTATGGTTCTTTTTATATGTGCTATGCCTCCACTATTTTAAAATTTAAAATAACTATGGCCCTGGCTGGTGTGGCTCAGTGGATTCAGTACCAGCCTGTAAGCCAAATAAGTTGCTAGTTCAAATTCTAGTCAGGACACATGCCTGGGTTTCAAGCCAGGCCCCCAGCTGGGGATGTGTGAGAGGCAACTGATCAAGGTTTCTCTCTTTCTCCTTCCATTCCCATCTCTCTGAAAATAAGTAAACAAAATATTCAAGAAAACAAGTATGAGCACGAAGTAAATTATAGAAATTCCCAAATTAGATTCAGTTGATTTCAGTTTTATTCCTCTGAAATAAAAAATTCCTAGGTACAGAAAAACAGGGGAAAAAAGTCATCTTACTTTAAATGTTTTACAATATACAATCATTTAAATAGTTTGGACAGAATATGGTAAATGTGTATTTGATTCACTGGAAAAAGGTTTTGTCCTTTCTATTTTGGATACTTACAATCATAATTGGGTTCTAGAGAATTATTTTAAATTTAAATAAACATGTTTATATTTATGTGGGAGATTCTTAGAGCAGGCATAGAATAATACCTACAAATATTTAATGCATATAAACCCAAGGAATATGTAAATAGCCATAATTTAAAATGTGGAAAGAACATTTTAAGGGAATAGTTTAGAAAAGACTATAAAAAGAATAGAAAGATGTCTTGATTTGAGATTGAAAAGTGAAAACCTCTTCTTGGAACTACAGAAAATAACCAAAGTGATACTTGCATACAATTTTGGGCTGGATAATTCACCTCCCTTTTGCAGTCTGGATTCTCTGTTCTGAAGGAATCAGAACAGAGAATGGTTTACATGGCTAATAGCTGTTATCTTCAGAAATGTGGTTGAGGCTCCTGAGGGTGTTTGTGAAATGTGTTATTGTAGTTATGAATCATCCTCACTACTGCCAATATCTTTTTATTTTCAGGAGTTATAGGAAAATGACTCAGTGAAGCCAGCCTAACTGATGTAACACATTGGTGAGGATGTATCATTATAAGCAACTGTTACTGAATATTGTCTTTCTCTGTTATATTTTCTCCTGGGGATCATATTTATCTAGTATATGGAGGTCTGTCATACAAATTATTTCTTCTTCTAAGAAGTTGACAGACATTGACCTTAGGTATTGAAACATTTGAACATGCCTGATTCTGTGAGTAGGTTTGCTGGTACAATTAAGAACTGGTTTTCTCCATCAGCATTTCCATAAGTCACACATCCCACTCATAATAAGCTGCACAGAGGAGTCACTAAGACACACCTTGCTTCCAGAGATCTAGTTAGTTTTTAAGTTATTCTTCCTTACTGTAACCTTTCTTCTGATATTGAGGTACTCAGTAGATATCAAACTTTCTTTAGCATTTAGCATTTGGCAAAATTATATGCCTGCCACTCAAGAAAATTGCAATGTTTTTTAAGTATATTTTTTGTAAATATTTTCTACCTTTTCCCAAATTTTATACCACTCATCTCATTCTATTACATTTTGGGTGATGAACAAACAACATTATTACCACTAGTAGTATTAATCGAGAACTTTTATATATAAATCCATTTATACAAGATGGACAAATCTCTCTAGTATTTTCACATCAAACAATTATTCAAAATTATATTATCATAACCATTCCAAGATGAAGGTAGAAGTAACTTATTTATTAATTAACTTATTTATTTTTATTTAGTCATTTCACAAACATCATCAAACAGGCACTATGTACTTGCAATGTAATGTGATGTTGCCTCTTTGGGGGAATGGGTGTGTTTAATGCAAGTTTTTGTTTCTGAAGGATCCCACATTGTCTTGTATATGTTATGTAGTCTTTCTGTTTCTTTATCTTGAAAGCTGTATTTAGGTTTAAGGTGAATTTAGTAATCAGTAGCATTGTGCAATTGAGGCATTATTAGTCTGGTGCAGAATAGATGGCACTAGTGTACCTCAAAAAAGATAAATAGGTAATTTATAATTTACTTGATAGGTTCAGTGAAGAGAAAACCATAGGGTATTTATGGGAAGACATAGGAGAGGTGTCAAGACAAAAGGGAGGCAATGAAGGGAACTTCTGGTAGGAGGCACCATTGTATTTTCAAGGATAATTAATGCCAAGTGGGATGCGGAAGTGGGGATGAACTTGAGAGGGAATTGCTCATTCAAGTTCAAGGAATGAAGTGGGTAAGCACGGTGACATGCAGGTGCAGGAGGGGAGGCAGAAACCAATGATCATATCAAGGCAGGTCTTGTATATTAAGCCAAATATCCCTGTTTAAGCCTCTGGGTATAGGTGACTAGTAACAAGGTATTTTCTTCTCTGAGCCTCAGTTTTTTTATATGAAGAATGTGGATAATAATGCTGGCTACCTCATGCTGCACTTAGGAGAACAGAATGATCTTACATATCTCTCTCATAAAACAGTGCTTGACATAATAAGTACTGGGTAGATGCCAAGTTAAGTATTGAAGAATTTAAAGCAGTGAAATGTCACCATATATAAAAATTTGATCCAGAGCACATATCTTTTTTTATGACATGTTTGATATTTCCTTCATTATTATGGGATTTTCCTGGTTTTCTTAGAAGAATAGGGTAAACTAAGTGAAGAATTGCAGGAAATACACTAAAAATGGTTTAACTAAAATTAAATTTTTACACCATTTAATTAATCTCACCCCACCTTTTCTTTTTAAGACTAATTTATCATGTTCTCTTCAGTCTATACTTGGACACCTACCATAAATGCAGCTCGGTCCGCTCAATATTCTGCATAAATCTAACAAAAACCAGAGGCTCTCTGGCTGTGTCTATTTCCTGAAGAGAACAGTTTGTGCCAAGTTTCTGTGGCAAAGGTCAATACTTAATAGATACTGTGGTACACTTAATAACCCTATGAAATCCTGGATGTTAAACCACAACTTGGAATCACAGCCACATTTTTCACATGTGTTCTTTTGCACACAGCTTTATATACAGAAACAGATTTCCTAATAATTTCCACTTCTTTCCTTTCAAATATATCTAATATAAAAATGTATGTTTTTGAGTTATTTCCACAGTGCCACCCTCCTTTCTTTCATTTATACACTCTTTAAAGGTAAAATTAAAAGATCAGTAATGGCAAAGAAATGATTTCATTGAATAGCAAAGTACAACTGCCAGTGCTATTCAAACTTATGTGGGAATGAAGACAACGATGTACTGCTTCAGAAGCTGCAGTCTTCTCTCCCCTTTCATTTCCTTTCTCTCTCTCTCTGTGAAATCATTTCTGTAGGCATATCTCTGGTATTTATTTTCTTTAAAATATCGGATGTGATCCAAATCATTTAATATCTAAAATTATAAATGGGTAATTGAGAAGTGTCAATGGTAAAATGTTCCACTTAATAAAGAAATACTTGGAAATTTAATAAAGCATGTTTACCCATAAATTGGGAGTTGTATATTGAGATGCATGTATGTGTATATATGCTAATTGGGGCAATAAGATGATTTTCTACGGATTTGAAGATGCACTTTCCTCCTCCATCTGCTTGCCTCTTATATTTAAGTGCAAAATGAAACAAAGAGCACTCTGTTGAAAACATTGGAATTTGAACTGAAGCTGCAGAGAACATGGCGAATCCAGTGTGATTGCTAGAGGTGCTCTGTTGATTCCTTATCTACAGATTGAATCGATTGCACCTGAAAAGCATCTACGTGAAATCTGATTACAGCTTTAAAATTAAAAAAGGGAAATGATTCAGTCTAAGTGGTGTTTTAGTAATGGCCCTAAACTGTGAAACAGGAAAGAAAAACCAGTTCCACCCCCAAGTGGACAGGAGAGCACACTAGGAACAAAGAAGGTGAGGGGGTCACCATTGCTGCTGCAGCGAGGGGTGCCTACCTCAGATGGAAGGAAGGAGCATTCCCTGACTCTGCTGCATCAGCTGGTCTTTCCGTGATTCTCCTTGATAATCATCATTATTGTGCATTCTCATAAAGACAATGGGTTATTTCTTTCTCACTCTGTCTGTGCCAGTAGCCTGTCATAAAGTTCTTTTTCAGCTTTGAGGGAGAAGGTGACAAAATTCAAGCACCTTCCAGCTGCACAACTAATCATCATCCAGTTTCCTCATGTTATGTTCATCATTTTATAATGCACCCTTAGAGAAGACTTTCATTTGATAGGATGTGAAATGCTACTAGTAATGTTGGGCAGTGCTCTGTTTTTAACCTAGAATAATTTGTTATTTTCCATTTTTCTAGTTAAGTTCTTTTTAGTCAAAGAAATAAACAATTTATGTTGATGCCCTTCCAACATCAGGAACATATATTAACTCACTAATGTATTACTGAGAACTAGAAAAATATAATATTAATTATTTTGTTATAGATGATGGAACTTGATTTAGGAGGGCAAATTTTATGCCTGGCTTCAGGGGAGCACTCAGGCCAAAGTAGACTCATAGAGGACTTCTGAATCTTGCAGGATGGACTAGAGTCAATGTCCCTGCCACTCTCCATCATTGGCTGGCATCAGCCCCCAAGAAATGCTGCCTTTGCATGTATATGGTGGTAGACTCAGAGTGCAACAGTGAATTGGGATGTCAGTCAATGACTGTCACTGAAGCAGATTTCCACGTGTTGCATTTTCATGGTTGTTGCACATGCTCCCATCAAATGTGGAATTTCTTTTCCTCCTGCATCAATCTGTGCTCGGTCTATGAGCTGTTTCAGCCAATAGAATGTGACATAAGTGATTGTGTGTTAACTTCTGCAACTGAGCCTTAGGTCTACAGTGTCCTCCTTTACTGCTTGTATGCTCTCTTTTGGAAAACAGATGCCATATGAGAAGTTGAATACCCTGAGATAACCAAGAAGAAGCCTACTTTAGCCACATAAAGAAAAAAATGTCTACATGGAAGGTCATGGAGGCATGAAATGTGATCTAAGTAAGTGTTCTTGGATCTTCTTGCTGGGACCCAATACCAATGACTGCAGCCGAGAGATTGCTTGAAACCCTGCCAAACGCTGCTCAAAATCCTGGTCCAGAGAATTTACAACAAAATGATGCTTCCTGTTTTAAACCACTAAACTTGGGTGCATTTTTTTTACTGTATAGATGGACCTGCCTTAGTATCCCTGACATACTCAGTCACCACCTATGAAGAGCCTGCAGGGGTTATAATTCTTTGCACAAATATCATGGTGGACTCAGAGTGAAACAGCTGAGAATGTCAATCAATCACACATAATCAACTGGAACAGAAGTCAGTGTCTTCTGTACTAACAAAAACTTTATGTATCATTGGCTTAGTGGTCGAATACAGGTGAAGGCCTACAGGAGGATAGGAGTCTGTTGTTTCTGGAGGCTGGAGAAATTTCAGCTTGTTTCATTTGTGGGTGAAATATTTGGCAACACTGTATCTGTGGTGTCTTGAAAGATAGGAATATATCCAATTAACTTGTGGACCTAGCTGCAGTGGTTTTCAGGCAGAATATTTTAAAGGCTAGCTGACTTTGTTTAAGTGCCTATTTTAAAATGAGGTAAAAAAATAAATTGAAAAGGAGCTGTTTCATTTTCAAGCAGAATTTAGAGGAAATATTTCTAACCTTTATTTTCTAACTTGCCAGGTTAGAAAATAAGACTGGTTCTCATTCTAAGCTTTTGCAGCTGACACAAGATCCCCAAAGTAGGATATGTACACAGAGCCAAGATCAAATCCAGGTGTACATGGAAAATGTGGCCTCAGACTCAATATTAAGTCAAGGGTTTGCCTGGAAGATCTTTTGTTTAGACTTTAAAAAATTTAAAATGTAGCACTTTAAGGTCACAGTTTGACAAAAGGCTCCTAAGTATCTTAAGTGATTTTTCTCATGACATACTGATTCACAACTCTAAGTATAGGGCAGCATGTTTGAAGATATTTGTGGATGTGGCTTTTGTCTATTGGAGTGCATTATAATTGGATATATAGGAAAGGCACATTTCTTTTACAGGAAACTTACCCATCTGGACTGAAAGGGACATAGAAGTTTGGAATGAAAGGAGGCTGCTGGGCCCCCAAACTTCTACAGGACAGAAGAAAGCAGCAAAAACCACCCACCTGCAAAAATGGACAACTCCTTACAAAACATAAAGCAGAGGAAAGAGCCAAACTTCAAGGAGAAGCACTCCATGGGAACAGAGATGGATTGTAATCAATGTACATTTCTTGTCCTGAGAGTGATTGGATTGGGTGACAAGTTGTTATAAATGCATGACTGTTGCATGCTTCCTAATTCTCCATCCCACACCCCATCTGAACAGGAGGGCCTATTGCAGTTATTTTGTCTCTGTTTCCTTAGTACACATTGGGTGATGCCAGTAGAGGAAGATAACTTTTTGTTTTTTATTCACATATCTGTGAAGCTGAGATGCTGCACTCAAGAAACTACATTTGAAGAAACTCATTGTCACCTGAGTTCAACTTAGATAGAGAAATCATGATCCTGAAGCCAGGGCCTGGGTCTGATGTTACAAATCAAATTTTGGGTAGATGGGCTATGTATTTTGCCTGAGGGAAGGAATTGTGGACAGAGGACAGAATGTGAGTTCTCAAAATTGGTCACAAAATTGCTTCTTATCCCATGTGCTAGTTTGCAATATGGTTTTTCCTTGACCTCATTAATTATGGAGTCTATTTCCCCTCCATGGGAAACTTGGATGACCCTGGTCCCTGTTTGACCAACAGAATATAGCAGAATTGACTTTATGGATCTTTTCAGTATGGGCCTTATAAAGTCTTTACCAACTGGAAGCTAGTAACCCTGCAAGAAAATCTGCTGGGAAGGAAACCCAAAGTAGCCAAAAGCAAAGAGAGCAGCCACATGGAGGAGCCCCAGGACACCAGTAACGTAAATGAAACTTTCTTAGACCTCCCTGTGCAGCCCAGATGCTGGCTGACTGCAGCTGACAGTGTAGCAGGAGAACTTGGTGCCCTAAGTCCTGGCCCATGTATTCATGAACAGGGAAAATGGCTGCTGTTTAAAACCAATATAGGAGAAAGTTGATTTTTAAATCAATAGCTTTAATGAATTTGTTTTTAAATTAATAAATGTATAATTATTCAATATTTTATTGGAAAAAGTAAACTTGAGTATGTAATCTATATTCTAGAACAAGAAGTCCACTCATGTACATTCTAATCAACATTTATTTATTCATTTTCTTACTACTTCAACAAAGGGATGTTATTACACAAAGTGTCATAATAGGTCCTGAGCTTGTTGTAGGAGCTTACAATACAGTGAGGAAGACAAGCACTTAAGCTGGTAACTAAGTCAAGTGAAGTAAGAGCTGCAGGTTTGCATGCAGGGTGAAGTTTGGTCACAGAGCATGTAGGTCTCAAACTTGATGTGGGATGTGGGGATGACTTCACAGAGAAAGCAACACATGAGTTCCTAGCATTAATACTCGGCATAGTGTGCTCGAGTAGGTTAATAAAATATATTCATTAACTGAAATATTTAATGAAAAGTCTTGACTTTTGTATAGATTTATTCAAATTGGCAGAAAAGATGAGATGGATTTTCATACCCAGGGAAAAGCAGGACTGACAGTTTGAGAGAATCAACAGTGGTAGCAGAAAGTCTTTTGGTGTGTGGGAGTGCTGGATTTGTGGGGTGATGAAGGGATCCATTTGACTTGAAAAGTACATAGGAATAGGTGTTACAATAGTATATATAATTTTGAGGGCATATGCATAAAATACTGTTTTGTTGATACTAGGAGGATCAGGAATATTCTTAAATATAGTAGTGATAAAATATATGAGGTAAATATGATGGTGTTATATTGACCTGGCAGTTATTAGGATATAAAAGATAAAGAAGAAAATCAGAGATAATTTCCAGATTTTTAGCTTGGAGACTGATATTTAGCAGTGAAAAAAGGTGGCAACAAACTGCTAAAAGTTAGGAAAAAACTGAATCAGAGCTTTCCAGTTATAGCTGTTTGTATATAATGTAATTAACATAGAAATCATGGAGAAGGATCTTTTAGTGGGTCAGATACTCACTCCTCCATAGTGGTGATCACATGACCTAGAATGTGAAATTGAGCTGCCACTTAGTCTGATTCACTAAACAATATCCTAAATATAGACACTGAAGTAGCAACATGAAATCTTAGCAAGTGGCTGTTAATGGCTGGAGATCTAAAAACTCATTATCTGGTAACTTATCCATATATTACTTTTTTTCTGATAAGAATAGAGTATTTTGATCATAGGTAGCTTGTAATTTAAAGGAGCTCACTGCAAGAACTGATTTCTATTGAAAATGCAATAAATCCCTTTAGCCTCAATCTCAAGAAAATAAGAAAAAATGGTTAAGTGATATTTTAAATCAAAACTATTTTTAAATTAATTTTATGGACAATTTTGAAAATTTTGTGACATACATACCTGAATGACTAAAACAGAATCTCACTGGATTCACAATCTTAATAATGATTCCAACATCTTTGATATTTCTTGATCTTCATGCCACATATTATTTCATCACTTAAAAACTTTCTGAATTGTTAAATGAGTCTCCCAACTTTCTACACCGCTTGCAGTTGTGTTTCTCCTTTGAGTATGCTCATTTTACCTGTTCTTTGCTTACAAAAACCTTCTTTCAATAAGAGATAGAAATCACATTCATTGTTACAAATGAGTAAGAGATCAGTGTACTTCCGATTTCCCTGGTCCTTAAAATCCTGGATAAAAAATCAATTCTTTCTAATCTGCAAAATAATCTTTAATTTTCCTCCCCCTCATTCCACTCTGCCTTGTAATGAAACTAAGTTCATCAAGGTGTCAATGGATGATATTTCTCCCTTAAGCCTTTTGCATTATTAAATCCTTTGAACAAATATCTCAAATGTTGAAGTAAGAGTTTTTGCAAGACCTTTAAGTGTGAAATTCAGGGAGTATGGACAAGATGAGAGATTTTCAACTTGAAATTTCATGAAATGAGGTAACTGGGGAAAGGAATTAGTGAACAGGGAACATGCTGGGGAAGAAGGGTCTTCCCAGAATTTGAAGATCACATCATACTGTGAACTATGCATTTTTCTAATTTATAAGATCACCGTTTGACCAACTGGTCACATTTCCTGTGTTTATGTTATCTCAGCCCAGACCATCTGAAATTAACTGCTAAACAAAGACTAGTGAAGTCGTCAACTATGAGGAAAAGTCAGAGGGGGAAAATACCTTTACTGATAGTCCAGGGTAGTTTTAGTACTTCTCTCTTATGGATGCCATGCTGCTGGAACAAGGAGGAGGTTGCCATGCAACCTGGAAGTAAGGGAAATAAAGGAAATTAGATGGCAAAAGGAAAATAAACATACGGTATAGATTTAAAATATTGACTTACACTGAGGGAAATAAAAATGGGAATTGGCAATGTTTTATCATTGTGGTATTAAAACATATCTCCCAAATGTCCTACACAAACAGTTCCAATATTAAATACATTAGCAATTTATGTAGAAGTATATAAACAAAAATGAGATTAGAAATAATATTTCTAGAAGGCACTTTAGCTCTATATCTGCATGGTCATAGAAGCTTTGATAAAATTAACATGACCTATTGTACTTAAGACTCAGCCAAGGTAGAGCACTAAAGACAATTTTGGAACTGAACTTCTGTGAAAGCTACATAACCTGATGAATCATTTCCCCAGTCTCTGCTGTGGTTCCAGAGTTTTTAAATTTTTCTTGTGATAAAAGCACTTAATGAAGCAGTTCTAAGAAGGTAGTATGTTTATCAAACTTTACTAACTGTATTATCCTATGGCCATCTAATAGCTCTACTGATGAGACCCTAAGGGAAAACTGCCTCCCATCAAAGTAAACTGCTAAAGCCTACTATTGAAGACTCCAATTAATCTCTACTTAAAGGAAGTAACTTTTCTCCTGTAAAAAAAATTATCAGTGAAAAAATTATTCTTTAATTTTTATCCAGGAGAAAGTTGAACATCAAGCTATAAAATAGTAAAAAAGTGACTTTACCACTTTTTCCCTAATTTATACCCACATTCTACTGGCCACACTCTATTGGTTGTGCTAATAGTCATAATTAGTGTTCAATAAAGGCTACATGTCTGGACTTATTTTTAACTATTCAATTTTGTAAAAGTATATTAAAGCATGAATATAATATGCTATTTCAGTAAGAGTCAAAAAACGATACCTGCTATTTCCTGCTTCTACACTTCTCACTGTTATTTGTAGATTGAGAGAACCAAATGGAACTAAAAATAAGATTTTTAATTATAATTTATTTTTAAATTCAGGTTTATTTCTGTATAATTTACATACAATAAAATTCACCTTCTTAGTTGTGCAGTTCTATAAGTTTTGACAGACATATACAGTTGTATAGACACCACCACAATCAAGGCATTGAATATCAAAATGGGATGTTGGTCAACAAAGTCCTTACAGATGTGGTGAGTTGAGGGATGATTTAAGTATAATAAAGTAAGTTGATTAAAGTGAACAAGTCCATAAGAAAATAAGGCTGAACCAGAGGGAGGACAAAATAAATGGTTAAGAGAGAAAAGGGAAATAAAAGGTGAAGAGTCCAACAAAGGAGGAAGGGCCTGCCAGAATAGCATGCAAGTGTTAAGGGTTGGGGATTTGGATGCTGTGGAAGGGAATACATGGTCTTCTTACCACGCCATTAGTTTCTTACAGTCTCCTCTTGTTTATTTTTTTTTTTCTTTTAAATCCTACAGAAAAGGATATTTCTTTAAGTCATCTATTCTTTATTTTGATTGTTTAATATTGTGAATATACAGAACAGTAATGTTCAAACTTTAGTATGATTCATAATGGTCTGTGGAGCATTTAAAATACATGTAATTACTGTATATGCTATAAGAAAGTGGTCCAGTTTTTATTTATTTTCCTGTGTCTGTTCAATTTTTCCAGCATCATTTATTGAAGAGACTGTTATTTTTTCCCATTGTATATTCTTGCCTCCTATATAATAGGTTAATTGACCATAAAAGTGTAAGTTTATTTCTGGGCTCTCTACTCTGTTCCATTCATCTATGTGTCTGTTTTTGTGTCAGTACCATATAGTTTTGATTGCCATAGCTTTGTAGTATGATTTGAAATTAATGAAATTAGATGACTTTCTTACACCATATACAAAAATAAACTAAAAATGGACATGGACCATAGACTTACATGTAATACAGAAAACCATAAAACTCCTAGAAGAAAACATAGGCAGTGAGCTCTTTGACAGTTGTCTTAGCAACATTTTAAAAAATATTTCACCCAGACAAGAGCAACAAAAGCAAAAATAAGGAAATATCATATCAAACTAAAAAGCTTTTGTACAGCAATGAAAGCCATCGACAAACTAAAAGACAAATTATTGAATAGAAGATATTTGCAAATGACACATTTGGTTGTCCAAAAAGTTTATTTAGTTTTTTCCATAAAATAGAAGACACATTTCTTATTTTCACCAATGACTTCATTGATTTGGATGTTTTGAGTATGCTGGCCATCTCCCACCTGGGCTATTATTGTTATCAATTAATATCTCAATTAGATTGTTATCAACTGCTTTACCTGACCGTGAAGCATCATCCAGTCAGAAATCTCTAGCACGAAACTTCAGAAACCACTTTTGACACATTCACCCAGTCACAGCACCTTCTCCATACACCGCATAAATCTTTTCTTATGTGTTTCAGTTGTGTTTTTACCTTTCTTGAAGTAAAAAAGCATAATATGCTAAAACTGTTGTGTATTTTCTCCCATTTTCAATTAAAATGGCTATATAAAAATTCACTAATTTTCATAAGATTTTTAATATCCATACTGATATGACAGCTTTTACTATACGATCGAACAAAATTGTTTTGAATGAACTTAAAGATGGCTAAGTGCTACTAGAGCCATCTTACAGAAAAAAAAACCCAGCAAACTTTCTGGCCAAACCAATATCTGATAAGGGGCTAATATACAAAATATATAAAGAACTCATATGAACTGATGGTTAACAAAGAGAGAGTGGAGGAGATGGATAAAAAGGTAGAGGGGAATAGGAGGTACAAAATTTAGTTATGAAATAAGTAAGTTATGGGGGTGTAATGTAAAAATGGGAGATATAGTCAATAATATGTTAATAACATTATATAGTGATAGATGGTTACTAAACTTACAGTGATAATCTCATAAAGTATATAAGTATCAAATGACTGTTGTACAGCTGAAACTAATAATATATTGTATGTTGTTTATACTTCAATTATATAGGTATATGTGATTAGATCCAACTCTCAAATATCATGATTCAATATTTCTTATGTGGACCCCTTTGAAAGGTTGATAAAACACTGTAATTTGATGTTAAGAAAACAGAGTAACATTTTAGTATCAATAATACTTAAAGGTACAAAATATGCTGTGAAGTGATTATACAGTGAGCTGTACTCCAGCTAAGATGATGTGATGAATGCCTACACAAAGAAGACCCCTCTCTGACCCAGCTATGACTCCTCACTGACACGAAGGAGGATGAATGTAATTACTGACTGCAGAATTAGGAGAGCTTCCAATTAGTTATTGTGGTCTTTGTTTCCTCTCTGCTCTCCTTTCTTTTACCTTAGAATATCCCCCTCTTCATTCCCTTCACACTCTTTAAACATACCTCCTCATGCATAAAAGGACTGGTAGTTATTTATATTCAAACTGAAATTCATTCGTTCATTTATTAAATCTATTATCAGCATTTCTTAGCTCTTTAACTTAACTAAAAACATATAAAATATTTAAGTTTTTATTAAACAGGGAGTAAAAATAGTACCTTGCCAAATGAATATGTGTATTATTTGGTAAACAATATTTGAAAACTAAATTGAATTAGGTGGCAATATTTTTAGATGATAATATTTTACAGAAAATATGTGAATTTCCTTCTTGGTAAAATGTCTGTAATGTAAAATACTTTAGGATATGATGCTACATAGCTGCATGCTCGCTTAATTGTAATTCTCAGGGAGGTCACCCACAGTTGGTAATTTGTAGGAAGTTCCATGAACCTGAGAAAGTGATTCTAAGCCTCTTTTTGCTTTCTTTCAAAAATGGATTTTTATCAGTACATTTTTGGTCTTTTTACTTAGTTTGAATGAATGTTAGAATTGGGTTAGAGCAGTAAAATTAAAAATATTCAGCAGGATATGTGCATCAGAAGCTCACATATAGTTCTAAATCCTACAGAGATTATTATGAGTTGTATCTGAGCCTGTGTCTTACAGCCCATTGGGATGGCACCCTGGGTTGGCCTCTAATCTGTCCTATGTATAGCCATGGCTTAGGAGCTTTTAGGATTGCATCATGCCACCATGGCGGCACATATCACTACCTCAGGAATATTTCTGTTTCTTCCCTGACTAAACCTTTTATAAGTTTGTGACTGGAGCATCTAAAAGGCCAGTGTTAGACTTCTATAAAGAACATGTCGTTTTAACTATTCTTTTGCTTACTGGCAACTCAGTGTTTGTCTAAAAATATCTGTGTGGCAGGTTTTGGTCTGAAAAGTGCTCTCCTTTATAACTTGGTACTGGTGAATTTGTGGGTGAGACACTAACCTTTATCAGCCCACACTTCCTTAGCAGCCACTGCTGTCTAGAAAAATCACTTGACCATGTCCAAACTGAATGAGGTCCGTTTGCAGTGCTCCTTTGGAAAAATAAGAAGGATTGACAACTCTGGCCCCCCATTATTTGACAGGAAACAATCAGAAAGACCTGAGAAGCAGCTGTATCCTTTATTGAGTCATGTAATCTCTATTTCCCACAATAAGCACCAGTTGCTCTTGCCTTAATCCCAGCCTGCTGAGCTTATGTACATCACCCAATCAGCCCCATTAGAATGCACAATCCCTGCACTGAAGGACTTTCAGATCTGGCCAAACAGGTGTGTGAGCAGCTTTACACTTAGGCCACTTCTGTTGGTGTTCAAAATCATGTGTATGAATAACTCTGAAGAGAAACTTGTTATTCATTTTGATTCTTAGAGAAAATACATTAGATAGCATTCAGGATCACTGAACTGTCCTCATTTCCTTCCTTTCTGTTTCCTTTCCCATTGTCTTAATCTTTCCTGTCTGCCCCTGACCTGATAGTACAAATGAAGGATACAGAGGTCTTGCCTCCTGTCTCCCATACTACCAATGTTAGCTAACAGAAGTCATCATAGCTCAATTACCCATGGCCTTGAGCAGGCCAGCGACTGAGGCACCACATCTCAGAATGAGGAGATGCTTCCTGTAAAAAGAGTGTGGGGCAGGTTGCATGAAAGAGAATATAGGTCCCAGGACATGCACTATGGTTGAGACTGTGACCCAATATGTTATATGTTGTGTGTGTGGCTGTGTGAGTTGTGGTGAAATAAATAGTATGATAAAAAAGGGGTCAGGTCAAATTTGAAGTTTAAATATTGGATGACCAAAATGAGATGAGAAAACTAGGCATTATTACTTTACTACACAAAGTAAATGTTCATTGCTGCCTTTTGAGTAAGCTGCCTCCAATGTATTCTCATATTCTAGTAGGTCCATGATTATGTATACCATTAAATATAAGCTTAATTGTACTAATATTGATGCAAATAGAAATATCTTCATTTATTATCATTCTTATAGTTTGTTGCTTATTTTATTAAATAGTCATGTATAAATCTTCATAAGCAATTAGTTACATAAAATAGATATAAGATGCATGGCAGTTGGGGTTTTGTTTGATTTGTCCACAGCATTAACATTTCATTTTGGCACAAAATATGATGGATTTTTTAAAATGAATAAATGGTTGTGTGTACATGTGCATGTGAGGGGGCAGGTGAGGGGGAGGGAGATGTGATGTCTGAGCATTTGGGCAGAAAAATATGCTAATTCCTGTAATTAAGTCTTTATTGCCTTATTTAGTAAAATTATGGAATAGAATGTATTCCAATGCCTAAGTACACATGTCTTTATATAAAATTCAAATTGTTAATGATTTTCACAGTGATAATATTAAATCCCAATGTGTATTCTTTTATTTGCCAATAGAAATTTTAGTTTATGAAATAAAAGTATCAGATCCTTACAAAGAATACTTTTCTCTCATCATCCGCATGGTGGTAAACAGGTTTTCTAAGCCACGGAAAGTAAAGCTCTTCTTCCATTTCCCAAACCAAATAAAACAGTCAGTAGGCTAATCTTGGAATAATCTTTACCTTTTTGTCAAGGATGATTTGAATATCAGACAGCAATTATTCAGTGAGTACTTGAGCTCTTCCAGTGAAAGATGTTAATTGGTACAAAATGCCATCATTGCTTACCTAGCACTCTTGGAAATTAATGTTGTACAGAAATCAAATCCTCATCACTTGACACATATGTCAGAAACTCAGCCCTGAGGAATCTAACGTAATAATTTGTGGTATATTTCATATGGATTATCTTGTGTTAATATCTCAAAATATTGGGAGAAAAAATAATATTGATTTTGACTAATTTGTCAGGGTGCTCCTAGCTAAGCATGTAGAGAAGTATAACACAGAGAGAACTAAGAAAAAGGAAAAATGCACAAGACTGGATGCAAAGCCCCTAAATGTGGAAAAGAACACTTTGTTCTTTGTTTTTCCTTTCTTCAACCACCTACATCTCAGTACTAACATAGGAGCACCTCAGCCTCAGCCTTGGTCATGGGGAAACCTGGCTTTGGGTGACTTACTAATTCGCAGAGAAGAGAGGCTTCCTCTTCCCACAGTGCTTGGGCTCTCCACAGTGTCTAGGACCCACCCTCCACTTAGGAGGGTTGTGACTGTCCTGGGCCATTGAAAAGTCAAGTAGTCCAGAATAATTCAAACAAGGTTGAGAAAAGTCTCAGGGCAGATACAGTAGCTACTGATCAGCAAACTGGAAGTCCTCACCGTATAGCAGCATAAATAAGGCAGAATGGTTCTTTGCCGCTAAGGATGGAAAGTGCGTACTCAGGGGCACCTGGAGCTCTGGGTGCTGCTTCAGCTTTCCTGAAACTCTTACACATATAACTGACAGTGCAGGAATGGGTAGAGGTAGGGCATCCCCCTGGCCATGGGGTCCTTTCTGGTTGTTCGTTTGTTTCTTTTGTTTACCAACCCATGTCATTTATTACCCCAGATCCCCTTCCCCTTTTCTATAACCTATGAAATGTTACCTTTCCTAGAGGATAGATGACCTGGGTTTCTTTTTTTCTTTTTTTTATTGCTGTTCAAGTCCAGTTGTCTGCATTTACACACCCCCAACACCGCAGCCATCCGCACCTCCCTCCCCTGATTCCCCCCCCCCCCCCCCTTGGTTTTGTCCATGTGTCCTTTATAATTGTTCCTGAAAACCCTTCCCCCCTTTCGCACCATTATCCCCTCCTACCTTCCCTCTGGTTACTGTCAATTTGTTCTTAATTTCAATGTCTCTGGTTATATTTGGCTTGCTTTTTTGTTTTGTTGATTAGGTTCCACTTATAGGTGAGATCATATGGCATTTGTCTTTCATCACCTGGCTTGCTTCACTTAATGTAATGCTTTCCAGTTCCATCCATGCTGACACAAAGGGTAGGAGCTCCTTCTTTCTTTCTGCTGTGTAGTATTCCATCATGTAAATGTACCATAGTTTTTTGATCCATTCATTTACTGATGGGCAGTTAGGTTGCTTCCAGCACTTGGCTATTGTAAATTGTGCTGCTATGAACATTAGGGTGCATAGGTTCTTATATACTGGTATTTCAGAATTCTTAGAGTGTAACCCCAGCAGTGGAATTGCTGGATCAAAAAATAGTTCCATTTTTAGTTTCTGAGGAAATGCCATGATGTTTTCCACAGTGGCTGCACCAGTCTGCATTCCCACCAAAAGTGCACTAGGGTTCCTTTTTCTCCAAATCCTCTTCAACACTTGTTTGTTGATTTGTTAATGATGGCCATTCTGACTGGTATGAAGTGGTGTCTCATTGTGGCTTTAATTTGCATCTCTCTGATGGCTACTGATGCTTAGCATCTTTTCATATGTCTCTGGACCCTCTGTACGTCCTCCTTGGAGAAGTATCTGCTCAGATCTTTTCCCCATTTTTTAATTGGATTGTTAGTCTTCCTGGAGAGAGTCATGCAAGTTCTTTATAAATTTTGGAGATCAAACCCTTGTCCAAGGCATCACTGGCAAATATGTTTTCCCATACAGTTGGTTCCCTTTTCATTTTAATGCTATTTTCTTTAATATACAGAAGCTTTTTATTTTGATGAGATCCCATTTGTTTATTCTTTCCTTTATTGACCTGGGTTTCTTTTGCTTTTCCAACCAGTGGTTATGGCAGTGAATTCTTCAGGGATTGGGATTTTGAAAATCACAAAGACCAGTCTCAGTAGTGATGTTCCAAGTTAGCTTAAATTCTGTGCTATGGCTATGCGGGGTGTAGCAATCACTGTGTACTTTAAAAAAAATATTCTTACCTGATTTTGGAAAATGTATGCTTAGTGAAAGGTCACTTACTGTCAATATATTAATATTTCATTACAATAATTATCATCTAATTAAAATCTAATTAAAATTTTACTTTATTATAAAAACATAAAATATAATTAGCTATAGTATAAATAATTTTACAATATTGTTTTGCACTTTAACTCATATTCATTTGCAACAGCAATATATCAACTTTAGCTTTGTTGTTATATTTATGAAATTTTATGTTATCTATTTTTTTCCTAATACTTAATATTGGCATATGTATAAAAAAGTGAGATGTATTTCTACCAAGAGGAAACTACAAAACTATTCAATGACAAAGACCAAGAACACCTCTGCATTAAAAGAGTGAGTAGATAAGAGGGAATAGCAGATGAATGAAGAGAGGGGAAGGAAAATAGATAGGCAGATGGATACAAAAGCATGTAACAAGGCAGAGACTGAGCAATTCTAAGATAAGCTAGAAATAAACACATGCTTAACCACATGTAGAGGAAAAGAGACAGAAGACACACAGAAGTGGGTTTAACTCAATACTGATGTATGTAAGCAACTTGGGACATGTTTCTTAAATGAGAGAATGAAAGAAATATAGGTGGGGAAAAATAACTTCCTGAACTAGAAGTATCCATATTGTGGCCTTCATATTGCACCTGAAGACTTACACCCTGATGAAATTTTGCAAATAGTGTTTAGGCATAAAATACCTTCCAGTGTTTGAAGTACAGTCTGATTCATAACAAATAAAAGATTTTATTTGTTTAACCATAGTCAAGAGTTGGCAATCTCTGCTGTTGAAAGGAGAAAACCATATATAATTTAATATGGAAGATAATTTTAAAGTTTTCCAGAAGTACATCTTGAAGCAGTGTCTATAATTACACATATTCAGATAAATCATCATGCCAAAGGACTTTTCTCTATTAATTATGATTTTCATAGAAAAATATTAAAGTTACTATTGACTTTCTCTGGAACATAAGATTTTTTAGTAAGGTATTTTAGAACACTAAGAAGTCAACATTGTCCAAAAAGTTATCTACATTGAAAAATCATATGTAAATAATGTTACATCTGCTGAATTGAATTTTAAAGGCTAGATAATCAATTATAAGCATTATTACAAAAATGATGATATAACTGTGAGAGTGAATGCAAATACACAGGTCTTGAGAAAAAAAATATAAAAAATTTAATTTATTAAAATGGTAGGATTTGAGTTTTCTTGTTTTTATTTCTGACTGACATCATTTGTTCCATAAGAAGTGAAGAGTTGTCAGTAAGTATTCAAAAATTTTATTTTCTGTGTGTGAATTTTCCAAAGCTGACATTTGCTATATATTCCTTTGAAAAACTCTGAAGTAAAAGTATTACATGAAATTAAACTTTTCGACTATGAAGCTCACACTGTTGTTAGATGAGTAAATGACTATTCTATTGTCTAGTACTGGTAAGATCTAGCATTTACCTGTAAGCATGTTTTCCAGTGTCTGCTTTCTCCAGTGAATTTGTGAATGAGATGAGGTCAAACTTATTCTTTCCTGGGTCATATTTTGGTTGTTTAAGGTCATCACTGTGTTGAAGGAGATGGATGATTGTTTCTTTGAGGCAAAAAAGAAAATTAATCTAAGACATTTCATCAATATATCTTATGCAAATTATAAGATTGTAATTTTTACTGCAATTATTGGTAACTAGTTAATCTAACCTTTGGAGTCAGTTAAGGGCATTGAGATGAAACATTTGTTTAAAAAATCAATATTATTTTTTTCCCTGAAAAATGGTCCAATAAAATAATGCTTATAGTTACTCAGTTGTAGAATTCTCTTTACTTAGTCACAAGACAAAACATTTTCACTCTATCAACAAAATCTCATATTGTGATAGTGATATTAACAGACAGAATTAATACTAGGTTCTAATGAAAACTAGCAAATGTATTCAAAAATCACTAATGTCTCCAAAATTGTTCTTGTCAAGCAATTGTCATTAACACACCCATTTATCACTACCACCAACTTTCCAACCTGGTTTTCTGTATCCTCCAACAGTTCTGGAGCTCTGTAGGTCTCTAGGTTCCGTGACACCCTGACAACATCCTAGTCTCCTCATAAACATGTCTCAAGATGAAAAGGAAGGTGCTCTTGATCCCCCCCTTTAATTTTATTCACATCAGTGACTGTTTCATTAAATTTGAAATATATATTCAGAATTTTAAGAATTATAATCTCCAACAGTTTAAGCTGATTTTGGTAAAATGGGAATCAGAAGAAGATGAAAAACAAAGAGGATAATAAAAGTTACCATGAATTGAGGTAGAGTACAATTATTAAAAAACAGAACTCTTGAGAATATCATATCCAAACTCTCTATATCTGATATATGATATTTGACTTCAAGTATTGGGTCCACAGACTTCAGTTACTGATCAGCAGTTATTTTTTACCACATCCTGTTTTTTTCTCCCCTTTTTTATTATAATTAATGACCATCTTTAGCAAAAATGAATGATTTTTCTACATTTGTACTCAGGAGATTTTTACTTTTATTTTATTTTCAATTTTTCAAATAATTTTTATATTTTAGTTACAGTTGATATGCAGTATTATATTGGTTTCAACATACAACCCATTGATTAAACATGTATATAACTTATGAAGTTTTCACCCCAATATATCTAGTAACCATTTGACACCATACATAGTTACTACAGTATTTTAACTATATTCCCTATGCTGTACTATTATAGTCATCCCCATGACTAGTTTTTAACTACTAGTTTTTTTTATTGTTGTTCAAGTACAGTTATGTCCATTTTCCAGCCACCACTTTCCCCCACCCCACCCACCCCACATCCCACCCTCAATCCTTCCCCCCTTTGGTTTTGTCCATGGGCCCTTAAGTTAATTTTAACTCACAGGATTAGCAATTTTCTGTATTTATTTTTCTTTCTAAATTACTCATATATGTATTTTTAGTTATCTGTATTCAACTAAAGATATTTGAAAGGATGAATATCAGAGAGTTTACTTGAAGGGTGAGACTTCTCATTGAAATGTGAATAAAAGTAGGAATTCTGTGTAATATTTAATCTGGCAGATGTAAAACAAAAGATGGTTTTCTTTGGAAAGTACACGTTGACCTATGGTGTGAGTCAGTTATTTAACAAGAGTTACTCAGATGTTTTCTGTTTTCTTGCTACAGAAATATATGAACTAGGCATTTACATTTTTAATATAAATTAATGAAGGCTTTAAAATATACCCTACTAACCAAATGTTCTCTCTCTGAAAATTTAATATTTTTTAAAGAAATCTCGAGTTCTTTTAAAAATTTTATTTATTTATTTTTAGAGAGGGAAGGGAGAGAGAGAGAGAGAAAGAAACATCAATGTGCGGTTGCTGGGGGCTCTGGCCTGCAACCTAGGCATGTGCCCTGACTGGGAATCGAACCTGCGATGCCTTGTTCACAGCCCGCGCTCAATCCACTGAGCTACGCCAACAAGGGCTGAAAATATAATATTATGATGTACATTCAAGTTCAGCTTTTTGTCCTGGAAAATAATGTTTATTTTATGAGAGATAGTGATATCTCATATATATTATATATAAAACGCTGATCAACCTTTTCAGAACTTTGTCATAGTACTTCAGACATGGTTTTTAGTGCTTACCCATGAAGATTAAAAATATCTTTGCCTGAAGTCAACCACTTGGAATCTTATTTAATGGTTCTGGACTTGGGTCTAGAAATGTCTTTTTTTTTTTTTTTTAAGAAGCTCTGAGGGTAATTACGTAGATGAGTTTGAGGAATACTGATGTACATAATGCCAATGGTCAAACATTTTGGGAATCATTTGCTTATTACTCTTTCTATTTATTAACTAATCATTGTATATAAGTGCATGTGTGCATAGCTTTATATAACATTATATATGAGGGGGGACCCCCTAAAAATGTAATTATCTTCTGGACAGTGGGACCCTTGTAGTGCAGGCTTCCACCACTAGGTGAGTGTTCTAGGAACCTGTCTGTATCAGTGTACCAGATGGTGGTGGTGTAAGAGGTTTTGTTCTGTTTCAGTGACATTTCTAAAGACTCAATGCATTTGCCCATCTCATGATGAGTGATTTACAAGTGCACTTGCCCATGCCATGCTGAGTGTTCAGCAGTTTTTGACCAAAACATCATGACCCCCATGCCCCACCCTCCCTATTCATGTGATCTCACCCCAAATGCCTTTTTTTCTTTCTCTGGATGAAAAAAATCATCAAAGGGAAATGTTTTATCAATGTGGAAGAGATGAAGCAAAAAATGGCAGAAGCACTAAAAGGCATCAAAGTCAACAAGTTCAAAAACTGTTTGTAGCAGTGGAAAAAACATCTTGACAGGTGTATTGCATCAAATGAGAAGTACTTTGAAGGTGACAGAAGTTTAAACATGAAAGGATAAATACACATTTTTAATAAATAAATTCTGTTTTGGGGGGATCCCCACTCATATGTGTGTAGCTTTCTATAACATTATATGTATAATTAAAGTTGTATGATACTTTATATAAATTTAAGTGTATATATCTCACCTATTATCTTTTGAGCACAATGGGAGGTCATTGTAATTGCAGAGCAGAGGACTGTTATATTGTTTTCTGTGGTGGCTGCAACAAATTACCACACACTTGGTGGCTAAAAAACAGAAACTGATTCTCTGACATTTATGAGGCTAGAAGTTTGAAATCAAAGTGTCAGCATGTCTGTGCTCCCTTGGAAGGCTCTAGCATGGAATCCTTTGCTTCTACCAGCTTTTGGCATCCTTGACTCGACACTATATAACTCTGGTTTCTGCCTCTGACTTCACATGACCTTCTACTCAGTGTATCTGAGGGCTTCAAATTCTCCTCACTTTCCTCAGTAAGGAAACTAGTCATTGGATTTAGGGCCCACCCTAAATTTAGCCCAATTTTATCTTGAGATCCATAACTGAATTATATTTGCAAGTACTCTATTTCCAAATAAGGCCACATTTATGGGTACTGGGCACACCTCTTCAGGGGATACAGTTTGGGCACACCTCTTCAGGGGATACAGTTTAATCCACTACAGCCATGGACTGCATATGGTTATTTTCATTTTAAGACAACTTTCATCCATCATGTGAGCAGCCCATGGCTTTTTTTCAGTTATTAAATAGTAATAGTGACATATTCCTTTAAAAAGTACCTGACTTACAAATCATTTATTTACATCTCATTGAATTTTTACCAAATATCTGGATTGTTAACAATATTTTCATACACGCTCCTCCTGCACAGGGCCATACAGAAGGTAGCATGTGAAATTTGGTGAAAATGGCTAGTGTGTGGTTTGCAGGGTATGGGTGTGTGGAAATCATGGATTTTCTCTTGATACTAAGCTGTCAGTTGACCTTTTTTACAAGTGCAGATGACCGGACAGGCCAGACATTTATTAAAGAACTAAACAATGATCATTTGAGAAATATGTAAGAAAACGCATTTGTGAAGTCAGTATTTTACAAGCCATAGTAGAGAATCCCATCGTTTCCTCCCTGCTTACACCATTCATTTTAGAGCTATTACCATGTTCTGGTCATGGATAATTTAATCAAAGGAGAATAACTGAGAATTTCTAGTTTAATCAGATTACATCTCCAAGAAATTTGAAGTAACCTGCAGGTATGAATCAGTAATGATTTGCATAGCATGGTAATTGGATGACCTGGCAACACAAAGCCACTTGAGTAGTGTAGGGATGGGGAATCATAATTTGAGTGCTTTGCTGAGGAAGCTGGATTCACAAAGGTGAATAAAACCCACAAACACAAACATGTGGACGCCAGCAGCATAAGATTCCATGAAATTGAGAATAGTTGCCTGTGAGATTTTGCAGGACTTCCTACCATGGGGGCCTCTGAGATTTTCCTAAATCATTACCTCAAATCTGACTTGAATTGGTTTCTATTCAGCAACCAAGCTATTCATAAGATCAACTTTGACAAACGAAGTACAAACTCCTAGCAGTTCAAAATATTGATAGCTGAAAAAAATGAATTTAAAATTGTAAAAAATTAATATAAATAAAAATTAGTATCTTGACGTAACTGTGATTACTTGAAGTAAATGTTGAATATCATTATCAATATGTAGTTAGGTCCTGCCTGGCTTTATTAGTAGATTAAAATTTTGTACAATGCATGCAGTTGAAAGTGAATGGATGCTCACAATTAAATTAAAGTGATTGAAAACAGCTTGCCCATAAGGATGCTTTAAACTTCCTCTGCACATATTTATCTGCACTATGTGGTTGCCTCTAATAATATTTTTGTCAATAGCAAAAATGTAAATTTCAATTCCATCTATGTCAAATAATCACAGCTCCTTGCTTTTTACAATAGTAATAGTGATATCATAAAATTATTATATTAAGAATCATTTATTATTATTGAAAACTTACTAAGTGCCACATCCTGAAAATCTCTATGTCATTAATATTCAAGAGGACTCTCTGACAGATACTGTCACTGTCCATGTTTACCAGATGAAGACATGGGGATCAGGACATTTAAAAGATTAACCCATAGATTCAAAATTAAAATACGAAAGAGGTGGGATACTGACATAGGGCTGTATAATTGCAAATCCCATACTTCATTGCCTCACCAATACCACTGAGATTTCATGAAAATTCGCATCAATACCTTAAGAATAAAAATGAAGAAAGCATTCAACTGCCTTCAGGAGATGAAGAGAACAAATCTGGAAACATAGAGCTGTAGGAGATTTTAGAAAATCAACTTGTACTCCACACCTTTTTTATGGTACCGATCAAACAAATAGATTGTATTAATTAAGCTAACATTTTGCTTTTTAATAACAATTTATAGTGTTTCTTTAGGAGTAGAGGAGTCACTATTGTTTTGAATTGGATGCCATTATATAGACTGAAAGATTCTCTAATGAAGATGTGGGGGATGCTTAAGGGAAGAGAAACAGAACTCAGTGAGTTCTTGTCCCAGACCTACCGTTTATGACCTTGAACATACCTAGTAATCCTTGCGGGTCTCAGTTCTTTCAGTGTAAAGCAAGGATAATTAATTTTACCACCTTGCCTAGGTGCTGTGAAGATTAATGCGTTAATCATGTACAGAGTACATTCTGTAACTTTTTCATGACAAGTACATGAAAAATGTTCAGTGCATTATTGAGACTGAGAAAGAAGGCTGTGTTTATCATCCATGCTATTTAATGGGCTGCTATAGAGATTAGGACTAAATTCTTTCCTTTTAAATATTAGTAGTGGGAGTCGACTTCTTCTAAGGACAAGAATCTGCAGGAATGTTTGTGAGGTGGTTGGACGGGAGCATACCACTCAAAGTAAAAACTGTTTCTACAGTCAAAGTGTCCAGGTTCTAATCTTGGCTCTGCCATTAACCAGCAACTAACACCTTAGATCCTATAGCTGTAAAATAAGAACAATAACATCTATTTCAGGTGGCACTTATGCCAGTATATAGAGCATACATTTATTATTTAACATACGTTAGGTGCTGTTTTGGATGCAAGGGGCACAGAGAAGGATACAGAAGAGTCCTTACCCTAAAAAAGCTTACATTAAAAAAAGACAAAAAATAAGGGGAAAATAAATAAACAAGATGGTTTCTAGTAATAACAAAGACTATGGGAAAATCAAGGCATGGGGATGGGATATTATGTGGGGGAAAAAAGTATGATTTACGTATGGTCAGGGTGGCCTGAATGACGTAAAGAAATAGGTCGTATGGGGACTTGGAGATAGAGTGTTCTAGAAAGAGGGAATAATAAGGGAAAGCCTCTGAGGCTGGCAGGAGCTTGGCATGTTTGTAGAAAAGCAAGAAGGCTAGTGTGATTGGAGCAGAGTTTGTGGGAACAGAGGGAGAGTGGCAGCTGACAGCCATGTTGTATAAGGTCTCCTGCTCCTGATAGTTTCCATTTTATTCTAAGCTTCGTGAAACTCCACTGGAGAGTTTTAGCACAGGAATGAAGTTTTACAAAGATTTTTCTGGCTGCTGGTTGAGAACAAGGTATACAGGAACACGAACGGGAATGAAGACTAGTGTAGTGAGCCAGATGAGATACAATAACTGAAGATAGTGCAGTTAATAGGTAGCTGTAAGATTAGGGGTGCATTTTGAAGTTTGAGTAGACAAGTTTGTTCTGTTGGGTTATGGGAGGGGAGTGAGAGACAAAGAGGAATTAAAAATGTTGCTTAAATTTGCTCCTGAGACTTGGAGATAATGATAGCTTAAAATAAATACCTGAAAAAGTTTACCAATATGATAAGAAAAGGGAAGCCAGACCAAATCCTCAATAAAAAGCAAGCGAGGAAAATGATTCTTATTGGTAAAAATGTAACTTGGGGAGGATCATATGAAGCGACTTTGAATCCTTCCAAACAAATATGTACAGTGAGCAGTTGTTTGTGAGAATGGATTGAGGGATGGAGATGCTAATTATGCAACATGAAAAAAAGTCAGCCATATATAACTTCCTCATAATTGGTATCTTGAATCAAAATGAAACTTAAAAACAAGTAAAAGAACATATTAGTAAAGACAAGTTACATAGAAATTTTAATGCAAAACAAAGCAAGTCCCAATGTGATAATCTGCAACACAAAATATTGTTTATTTTGGTAGAAAACATATAGAGATCTGCTAGTCAGGAGAATACACTCAGTTATCTGTCATTTTGGAGGTCTAGTACAAAGGGCCATAGATGATAATATGTATAGTAGGAAAACAAAAGGTCAACATATCAGAAGTAAACAATTAGATTTGATCATGGGTATATGAAAAAATTGGTATAATGACCAAATATATATTTGCAGTTTGCAATGTAATTGTAAAACAAATTCCAGAGAGAGAGAGAGAGAGAGAGAGAGAGATTATAAAAATAAGAAAAGGAAAAAATACTGCTAAAATTTATTTCTAATAGATAAGAGTGTTTGTCTCTCTCCACATAAGTGTGTCTGAAACATGAAACATGTCTCCGTGTTCCTGGGAGAGCATGAAATTGGGGAAGGTAAAGCTCGTCTGAAAAAAGTTTAAGAGAAACCAAAAATGGTGCACAGAGTGAAACTGAAAATCTGTTTCTGATTTAAAAATTCCCTAAATGTTGTACAGATGAGCCAGAATTATGAATTCAATAGTTCAATACATTTCAAGACAATTAGAATAATGTAGGAATTAGACACAGCTGTATAGATGCAGGTGATGAATAGCAGTCCTGTGACAAATGTAAGCAGACAGAACAGGTGAAATATCGCTGCAGTAAGGGAATACCTTTGCTTACAGTGTGAACATCCAAGAGCTTCATTCAATACAGGCATTGCATTTTTCTTGACAAATGATTTACTAGTTTCTCATAATTTGCAATGGTAATATGGGTAAAGAGATATACAGATATTTTACATGTTTTATGGAATTTCTCTACTATTTGTGAATAGGAACAATATTTACAAATAACAATACAAATTAAGTATGAGCAGTTGAAAGCTATTACTTCTTTTTCCTGAAAATCTAGAAGTAAAAGTTTATAAAATGTCATTTTGTGATAGGAAAATCAGAATTCTCCGTACTATAAATTAAATAATGAGGTTTTGCCGTCAATAATAATCACAATTTTGGGCTCCCAAATTGGCCCTTTACTTCTTAATTTAAGAATATACAATAGAATTAGGCCCTGGCTGAGTCATTTGGTTAGAAAATTGTCCTGCTACAACCAAGGTTGTGGGTTCAATCCCTAGTCAGTGAACATGCAAGAATCAACAAATGACTGCATAAATAAATAGAACAACAAATTGGGGTTTTCCACCCCTTTCCTCCCCCCCCCTCAAAATCAATGAAAAAAGAATATAGAATTAGTGTGCATTCTTGAGTAAGTGGCATAGGAGTAATGCTTTGAAATATCAGAAGAAATATGCTTTTTTATAAACTAGACACATATTACTGGAAGCACTGTCATTTATTTTTATTAAATAGTTTTTCACAGGCTAATTCTTAGATTTAAAATAGCTATTAAATTTTTATGTTTCAGTCAAGGACCCATTTACTCTGCTCAGGATCCATTCTATCAACGTAAGTGATTCTGATAAATGGAAATGAAAGATTAGTGTGTGTCAAAGATATAAAACTGTTTTTACTTGTATCTACCACATACATATTTTAATCTTTATTCAACTGAGGACATAGTTATGGCTGTTCTCATTGAAAGCATTTTATGATGATCAAAAAATATAAGTAAGCCCTAACTAGTGTGGCTCAGTTCATTGGGTGTCATACCCAAAGCAAAGTGCTTGGGTTCCATTCCTGGTCAGGGTACATACAAGAGGAAGCTGATCGATGTTTCTCTCTCATGTTTATGTTTCTCTCTGTCTCTTTCTCTCTCACTATAAAAATAAATAAATAACATAATATGAACAACAATAAAATTTAATGTATTCTATCTTGGAAGTGGCCCTGGTTCAGCCTAAGTCAGGAGCTGGTGTCTATATATGTATAAATAACATATATGAAGGATGTGGGATAGATTGATAAAGAGAATGTTTTTCTGAAACTATTGTTTGAGGCAAATGAAAGGTGAGGATGAGAGTCAGAAGAAAATAGAAGTGGATGGGAGAGCATGCATTGAGTCCCAACCTGGACTCTGGGACCTGTTCTGACTGTGCCAGAGAGAGAGGGTGTTGCGCGTGGGTCACCGGCCAGCAGTGACCACGGAACGCTGTGGATGGCTCGCCGAAAAACACGCGAGAAAAAACACAGGCACAGAGACAAACTAGTTTCTGTGGGGAAGTAGGGACGAAATGGCCAGCCCCCCTAGTGGGGAGCCCTGATTTACCGTCCACACTTGCTTTTATTGGGCTCATTTTGCATAATAATTCAGGTAAAGTACAGTACTCATTAGGGGGAAGTAAGGAACCATAGAAAACAAGGAACTCTGCTGGTCTATTGAGTCGGGGTCAAAGAGCTGTAAGACTTTGAGGAACAAACTTCCTCCTTGGACCCCTCTCATTCAACTGAGAGCATTCTAAACAAAGAAGATTTCACAGTAATTTACATGTTCTTTGTTAGGCCTGATCACCCGGGGAATCCGCCCTTTTCAGCACAGAGCTGTACCACCCTGTCATTGTTTCAGGCTTAACCCGGGAACTAAGGCAATAAGGAGATTTTCTCCCAGAGGATGAGAACTCAGGCTATGTCAAAGCCGAGGAGTGAGGGTCCGTCACCCTCTTTTGCTGCAGCCTCCCAAATCCTTCTTTTGGGAGGCCTCCCAAAGTGATCGTGCCTGGCTTAGGTCGTTCCCCCCTTGGGGAATCTTACCTGTCTTCGGCTAACCGACCAAGCTTTTTGGGGTTCAGTTATGAATAAAGCAGCAGAAGCAGCATTCCTGCCAGGGAGATAAGCTTTTGTCTCCTTGCTGGCTTACGGTTCCAAGGGCATTCCCTTAGCCTTAGCCTAGGCAGGGTTTCAGCTTCTGATACCAGTCAGGGCGGTTCCCAACATCAGGGGAATTTTCTCCGCTTCTCTAGAAGGTGGTATTATTCTGATCAGTGAAATGGAGGGAATGTACAATAGCACAATCTTGACACCCCAAATTGGGTAAGTAGGTTTTGCTGTGTGTAAACATGGGGAAAGTATGCCCTGGGAAGGGCAGCGTTATTCTTGGGGAATCCATGGTCATAAGCAGGAAGACCAAGATAAGGAACAAGAGAAGATGAACTTTGTCAAGAAAGAAGCAGCAGCAGTGGGATAGTGCTCCAATCCAAGCATTAACATCATATAAAGTAGTTATTCAGCACCTACAATGCGCCAGTCAGTAAACTAAGGGCAAGAAATAAAGCTATTAATGTGACAATTAATTCTGCTCTCAAACAGGGGAAAAGGAATAAACGTGAATGAGTATGTAAACACACATATATGTATGTATATCTATGAGAACATAAAAGAGGCAAATAGCCTAAACTGGGGAGGTCAAGTATGTTTTTTTTTGAAGTTCTTTTATTAAATAACTAGAATTAGCTTAGGATTTTGTCTAAGGGAAATATTCCAGATAAAGAGAACATTTCATGCAATAAAATATTGATATGAATGAGTATAGAGAATTAAAGAAATTAAAAGTCTGACTGGAAAGATATAATGTAATCTTTCCACCAGCATTGCTGGTGGAAGGGTGAAAGTAGTTAAAGAACAGAGAAGTAGTCTGGTTCAGGATGATGAAGCTGTGCAAACCATAAAAAGACATTGTCCTTATCCAAAGGGGAATTAGAAGACACTGAATGGTTTTAATGCAGAGGAATGATTTAGTTAGATTTATGTTTTGAAAAGACAATTCTAAATGGAGTCTTGAGAATATTTTGGGAAGAAGTTAGGGCAAAGAACCAGGGTGCAAGCTGCTTTAATAATAGTACCAGAGCAAAAGGATGATCAATGAAAACTCACATTGCAGGAAGTGTCTCATTGAGACTAGGCGACCCAACTCTATGGCCATCAGATGCTGGGAGCCACTGCTGCCAAGATCTGCACTGCAATATTATAAACCATATCCTGTTTCTTTGCGTTACTCACTTTAGATTCAATGGCACTTGGTTTTAGCCCATTTCTGAAGTCTCTTTCTTCAGTTTTCCTATTGACAATGAAGTCAGGGATAGGAATACAGATAAATGAATAGATTTGAAGTACAGCAAGTAGAATGAGTATGACTTAGTGATTGGATATTAGGGATGAAAAAGAGAAAGAATCAAAGGAAAAGACCCAACTTCATGATCTTGGAACATTTCAGTGTACTATGTGTTTGGTTTGGGACAGTACAGTCAAACTTCATTTTTGTTTACCTACTGTCTGAACAGTAAATAGAGGGAAACCCTAAGATATAAAGGAAATATATGAGCAAAAGAAGCAGATATTTTTTTCTTCCAGGTTGTCATCTAGAGCTCAAGTGTATGAGCTGAGCCCAAATCTAAGTGGATACTGCCACCCAAGCCTCTGAATTTGGAATTTGAGATTATTTGACAAATCCTGAAAGAAATAATACATAAGAACTGAAACATGGCCTCCTTTTTTAGAACAGATTTTGCCAATGTCCACATATTTTGAACTGGATAATTCTTTGTTTTTAGGGTTGTTGTTCTGTGCATTACACGGTGTTTAGCAGCATCCCTGGCCTCTACACACTAGATGCCAGTAGGATTCCTCAGTTGTGACAACTGAAATGTCTTCAGATATTTCCAAATTTCCCTTGGGAGTGGTAAAATTACCTCTGGAAACTTGTGAGGTTGGCAAGATTAGTTCTAGTGGAATGTTTGAGATGGGAGCTAGACAGCAGAGAGCTGAGGAAGAAGGTAGAGGACAGACTGATAATTAATATAAATTATTTTTCCAAACTGCTGTGCCGAAAAGTGGAGCTGAGCTATACAATGGTAACTCTAAGAGAGAAACATTACTGTGCTTAAATAAAGGAGGAAAAAAATGAAGGAGAGGATAATTAATATATGAAAGTCTCTGAAAAGATGGGAGAAATCACATTCTCAAAAATGTTAATCAAATCTAAGAACTATTGCTGACTTAACTCTCCCTCCCCATTTGTGATGCAGACATACAGAAGCCAAAGAAAAACATTTAGAAAATATTATTGTAATTTGAAAGGTATTTTATATTTTAATTTAATAACAAAAATTCTGACTTTCATTTGATATCTAATTTTATTCTATTTTTCTAGTTATTCATTGTTGAATATTATACACACACATACACACACTCGCTCATGGTGGATTGGCAATAGGAAAAATCTTATTTTTTAAATATAATTTAAGAAACTTGTTTTAGAACATGGAATGATTAGATAAATCATTCTAAATCAGAAGAAGGAGGAAAGGATAGTATAAGAAAAAGAAAGTGTTACTGCCTTCCCTTTTCTTTGCAAAGTCTTCCAAATTGTCATCTGCTGAAAGTGAAATGAAGAGTGGTTGAGTCAATGGTATGGGGAGTGCAGTTTGGAGAAAATACTCTGAGGTACAACAGAGCACAATGATCAGAGGGGCAGAGAAAACATGTGTGGTTATTGAGGGCTCATTGGAGTTAAGATCCATGTGTTTATAGTGCTGCCAATCAAGATGTCCTGGAAGACTTCCAGAAATATTTAGAAGAAATGTTGTAGGTGGTAATACCATGTGTGAGCTAATGGGTGCAAATAAACCCATAAAATTGGTGAATAAATGCTAACATAACATGGGTTCATAATAGGCTGGTAAGGAATTAAAAGTTTTTATATTATTTTTTTCTTGTTTAAATTATTTTTTATTGTTGTTCAAGTACAGTTGTCTCCATTTCCCACCCCCCACACGCCCCAACCCCAGCCATCCTCACTTCCCACCCTTGATCCTACCCCCCTTTTGCTTTGTCCTTGTGTTCTTTATACATTTTTAACATGTTTATTTAGATATATTATATACCATGATCAGTGATAGGTGCTGAAATGTATTATTTTACTAAGCCTTGTGAAATTGGCATTTTATTTTATTTTCTGTTTCTATTCTGCTCATTTTTTTTTTAAGAATCAGTTATTGATATATATGTATCTATTGCCATGTTATTGTTCATATTTCTTATCTCCTTATTTTGTTTCTTCTTAAACAAGACCCTTTAATACTTCATATAATACTGGTTTGGTAGTGATGAACTCCCATAGGTTTTTCTTGTCTAGGAAGCTCTTTATCTGTCCTTCAATTCTAAATCATAGCTTTGCTGAGTAATCTTGGTTGTAAGTCCTTGCCTTTTATCACTTTAAATATATCTTGCCAATCTCTTCCAGCCTTTCATTTGGGAAATCAGATGACAGTGTTAGGGGAGCTCCCATATAGGTAACTAACTGCTTTTTTCTTGCTTCTTTAAGATTCTCTTTCTGTCTTTAACATGTAATTTTAATTATGATGTGTCTTGGTATGGGCCTCATTGGGTTCATCCTGTTTGGGATTCTCTACACTTCCTGTACTTGTGTGTCTATTTCCTTCACCAACTTAGGGGAGATTTGTGTCATTATTTTTTCAAATAGGTTTCCAATTTTTTATTGTCTCTCTTCTCCTTCCAGCACTCCCATGATGTGAATGTTGGTATGCTTGATGTTGTCCCAGAGGTTCCTTATATTATCCTCACAGTTTCAGATTCTTTCTTCTTCTTGCTGTTCTGATTGGTTGTTTTTTGCTTCCTTATATTCCAAATCACCTATTTAATGCTCAGCTTCATCCAATCTACTGTTGATTCCCTATAAACTTTTTTTTAAAATTTCAATCAGTGTATCTTTCATTTCTGACTAGATTTTTTTTTAAAGCTGTTAAGGTCCTCACTGTTCCTTGAACATCCTTATAAACAGTATTTTGAATTCTGCATCTAGTAGATTGCTTGCCTCCATTTTCTTTAGCTCTTTTTCTGGAGTCCTGTTCTTTCATTTGGGCCTTGCTTCTATGTGTCCTTATTTTGGCAGCATCCCTGTGTTTGTTTCTATGTATTAGGTAGAGCTGCTACATCTTCCAGGCTTGGTAGAATGGCGTAATGTGGTAGGTGTACTATAGAGTCAAGTGGCACAGCCTCCCATATTTCCAAGCTGGATACTTAAGGTGTGCCCACTGTGTGATCTTTGTATACACTCCTGTTATAGTTGAGCCTTGATTCCTGTTGACATGTCCAAGGTCAGCCACTGACTCTCTTCTCACTGGGGTCACACAGAATAAGCTACAAAGAGATCTGCTGATAGCTGCTATATGTGCTGGGCTTGGAGGTGCCCAGATAAGGCCAATCTGTGAACCAAGGCTGGCTGCTGCTAGTGCCAGGCCTGGAGTATGGAGATTGCTAAAGCCAGATGCTGCTTGTTTGAAAGAATAAAGGAAAATCTGAAGCATGGATCAAGACAAGCCATTCCTGGAAAAGAGTCACTGGGAACAGCTTGGGTGGGCCAGAAAGATGGATGGGGCAGAGCCTCAGGAATAACCAGGGTGGGGCAAAAAGCAACAGACACATGATAGAGTCTCATATATAGCACCTACCTTCTGGCTCTGTGGCTCTCTGGGAGAGGGCTAAGAAAAGGAACGATGGCCTCTGCCAGCACTTCTGCTGGGAGAAAGCTGCCCCCACCAACACTCTCCTTGATGCCAGACAATTCAGTTCCTCCCCATATGTCTCTGGTGCCTTTCTAGCTGCTGCCCTAGCAATGGAGCTCAGATGGAGTGAGTCCAAATAAGTTTGTGTGCGGGCCCTTTTAGAGGAACTGCCTGAGATTCCAGTAGTTCCTGCCTTTCACAGCCTCAACCCCTGCTTGTTTTTACAGCCAGAAGTTATGGGGTCTTATCTTCCTGGCACTGGAACCCAAGGGTAGGGAACCTAGGGAGCCTTGGACCCCTCACTCCTGAGATATTCCTCCTGATTTTTACCCACCACACATGTGTGTGTGACCAGCCCATTCTGCATTTCTGTCCCTCCTACCAGTCTTGATGTGTTCTTTTCTTTAGTCCCATAGTTGGTTTCTTCTTTAATGCCATAGTTGTAAGACTTCCATTCAGCCTGATTTCTGATGGTTTTGAATGATGGTTGTTCTATAGTTTAGTTGTAATTTTGATGTAGTTGTTCAAGGAGGTGAGCTGTGTTTACTTATGCTGCCATATTGACTGGAAGTCTCTTATTCACTGAAATTGGCATTTTGACACAAGTAAACCTAAGTTAGAGAGATTGAGTTTGATTGTAGATATGTGGTCAACTAGAAATAAAACTAGTGCCAGAATATAGATTTCTGATCCCTGTTTGTACTCTTTTTTAACTATATAAAAGAATTTTTAAAAGACCCATACAATTTCTATATATTGTGACAAAAATAAAGGCACAAGTTGTTTTCAATGAGAGGTTCTGCAATGTCTGTGCGTTTTCTTAAAAATATTTTTCAGATTGCTCATTTTGTTTACTATTTCAAATACAAAAGGAACTTGGGAATTAGCTCTAAGATATTATATTCATTATCTTCTAAGAATGCTGCTTTGCAATAGATGCCATCCTTCTGGTATACAGTTGGAAGCATATAATAATAACAAGTTATGTTTATATACTCCTTCAGTTTCCTAAGTACTTGCATGGACATTATGTTATATGAGCCTAATGACAGCCCAGGAATGAATATATTTAGTGATACTTTGTTTTATTCATGATTGGCATATTGATATTAGTTAGATACATTTCCTTCATTCTTATAGTTGATTAGCTATGAAAAGCTTCAATCAGACAAATAGAAAGATACAAAGCAAAGAGAGGTTAAAGTGTTATTTGTAATTCTGAATTGCTTATTTTATTTGGTTAAATTCTCAAAAATTATCTTATGCCTCTTTAAGAATCAGCATTATTTAGTACATATTCTTATCTAGTTAGAGTTCTTATTAGTTGCACGGTGGTAACTGAATGAATGTTTAAAATTTTAAAGCCATTTTCAAGGTATTCTTCATAAATTTGGAACACTTTATTTTATTTTATTTTATTTTTAATTTTTCAAATACAGTTGTCTCCATTTTCTCCCCACTACTCTCCCCACCCACCCAACTCCACTTCCCACTGTCAATCCTACCCCTCTCTGGCTTTGTCCTCGGTCCTTTATACGTGTTCCTTGATCACCCTTCTCCTTCTTTCCCCCATTATCTTCCTCTCCCCTCCCCTTTGGTTAGTGTCAGTTTGTTCTTAATTTCAATGTCTCTGGTCATATTTTGCTTGTTTGTTTTGTTGATTAGGTTCCACTTATAGGTGACATGGTATGGTATTTATCTTTCACTGCCTTGCTTATTTCACTTAGCACAATGCTCTCCAGTTCCATCCATGCTGTTGTGAAGGTAGGAGCTCCTTCTTTCTTTCTGCTGTGTAGTATTCCATTGCATAAATGTAGCATCGTTTTTGATCCACTCATTTACTGATGGTCACTTAGGTTGCTTCCAGCACTTGGTTTTGTAAATTGTACTGCTATGAACATTGGGGTGCATAGGTTCTTTTGACTTGATGTTTCAGGATTCTTATGGAATTGCCAGATCAAAGGCAGTTTCAGTTTTTTTAAGGAAATTCCATACTGTTTTCCATAGAGGCTGCGCCAGTCTGCATTCCCACCAACAGTGCACTAGGGATCCCTTTTCTCCATAACCTCACCAGTGCTTGTTGTTTGTTGATTTGTTTATGATGGCCATTCTCACTGGTGTGAAGTGGTACCTCATTGTGGTTTTAATTTGCATCTCTCTGATGGCTATTGATGCTTAGCATCTTTTCATATGTCTCTGGACCCTCTGTATGTCCTCCTTGGAGAAGTATCTATTCAGGTCCTTTGCCCATTTTTTAATTGGATTGTTTGTCTACCTGGAGTGGAGTCTTGTGA
Source organism: Phyllostomus discolor (assembly GCF_004126475.2). Lineage (NCBI taxonomy): Eukaryota > Metazoa > Chordata > Mammalia > Chiroptera > Phyllostomidae > Phyllostomus > Phyllostomus discolor. The sequence continues at coordinate 63,810,102 of NC_040905.2, forward strand.
GTTTTTCATATATTTTGGAGATCAAACCCTTGTTTGAGGTATCACTGGCACATATATTTTCCCTTATGTTTGGTTTCCTTTTCATTTTGCTGTTGTTATCTTTAGTCATGCAGAAGCTTTATTTTAATAAAATATTTAAAATCTAAGAAAAAGATATTCTGGAATTTTGTTTTCCATTTTATAGGAAGTCTATATTTACCCCCAAATTTAAAGACTATGGAATTATTACTTAAAAGATTGCTGTTCAATATTAGTCACAATATATAAAAACTTTAAATTTGCATTAAAATGAATAAAATGATAAAGTTATTCTTAACCATAGTTTATTCTTTCTATAAAATTCCTAAACAATGGTATCTTTATAACTAAAATATAACAATTTAAAATAGATCCTGTTGAAATTTCATTTTACAAAGAAATTAATGTTTTAGTTTTCTCACCTGTTTAGTGCAGGTTCTTAGTAACAGTAAACAGAAAATTTTTGAACTCTTTTTTATGTTTCATATTTTACAGAAAAAAATATGTTTGAACAGAGTGATTTAAAAAATCCATCTCATTGTTTCCTTTGATTGTTATTATAGTATGGTCTCATAATCTTTGTAGGAAATTTGTAATATAAAAAATGGCTAACCAACAGAATAAGAAATGTTGATTTATTATCAAAATATTGCTTTCATATTTGTGACACTTAATATTAAATATACTCTTAGCTGTGTTGGGAAGTTATTTTTCCTATAAAGCAGTATTAATAAACAACATTTGAAAGAAACAATTACTTATACTTCTAAATTAATTATCCTTATAATTACATAATTTAGACTTTTAAAAAAGCTTTATTTCCAAAACATTGTATCATAATATTTACCCTAATATACTGGTGATAGATCAGAAAAATATTAAACATAATTTAACATGCTTGGAAAACAGTTATTATTTATCAAAATTGTGTTTCATTGTATTTATAGGCAGAATATATAATTTTACCAATTTGGATTTTACTAGAAATAAGGAGAAAGAATTAGTTGAATTTTAAGCATTACTAAACTGAAAACCTTTTGGTAACCTCTTAGAGTCCTGCTAGTTGGTCTGAACTGGACTAAGAAATATTTTAATTGAGAACTTTAGCTATGTAGTTTAACGTCCGAGCCTCAACATTTGGTAGAAAAAAGATCTAAGGTGTCATGAGGGATGAATAGTGACCTAAAGAAACAACCAAGTAACAAATTATGTCATCAGTTGTCTCAATATACCCTCAACTAGTTATTCTTATCCAGATTTATGTTTATAATAGAAAATGGCAATACATTTGGATTGGATAAAATTCCAATTGATTTCAGGTGTGGTCAATGTTTATAATGAGACACTCACTCTTTCTGTATACTTTTAAATTCACAAAAATTAACAGTGATTAAAGAGCTTGTGAAAAGAGATAAAATTGCGCCTCAAGTTTTTATTTTTTCTTTGAAAATATATTTCTCTTGAATTCACTAATAACTTTAAACAACCTATCGTTTATCTTTGGCCAAGTGGACCAGCACTGGTATCTACAAATAGACACTAGCATCTGTGTGTCAATTACATAAGGGATGGTACCTGTAATCTGGATTTTGAAAGCTGAAATGTTTTTAAAGTTAGAAGATAAAACTATATTGTTTTGTGGATAATGTATATAAAATACAGCATTGTGAATATTTGGGAATATATAGATAAAAAATATCAACTGACTTATGCTTTTATTCTTTTAATTTATTTTAAACAAATTTTAAAGGAAGAGCCCAAAACATTTTTAAAAACACTATGAATTCTCCTTTAAGCATCTGATTAATGTCAAAATTTAAACAACGCAGTGAATATTTAGGGTCGAAATTGATGCCATTGATGTTTCGTTACTTATTTCTCTAGCTGTAAAAGAGCAGATGTTTGATTCATATGAATTATTTTCATAGTTTTCATTAGGTTTTTATCTGTAGTTTGTCAATGAGGTTCTACAGATGTATTTAACCATCTGTTCTTTGGACCTGTGCTTCATGTGACTTACAGGAGGGCATTAATTTTATTAGATCAGTCATTAATGCAATCAGAAGTTAGTTTACCCTGGATGTGTTCCAAAAAAGGCAGACTTCATCAATAAAAGCCATCCACTCTCTTGCTAAATAACCTTTTTATTTTCATTTAATTTATCCTATTTATTTAACAATCAAGATTTTGAAAAAGCATTATTATAGAAAAGGTTTTTGTTTCTAGACTTTAAAATTCATTTTCCTCAAAGCTTCCATGAATAATACTCAGAAACATGCATGTTCAGTATTTTTAAGGATTTGCTTTTTCTGGCAAAAGGAATAACTTTGTATTTTTGTTATCAATTTCATGTCTATCTCTGAAATGGCACATTGAGAAACTTTTAGGGAAAGTACTATGTATTTCTGACTGGAAATTTTAAATATGTGATTTTTTTTATAAAGGCAGCTTTTCAAGATCTAAGTTCTACAGATGAGCAAACAAAGCACCATTAGAAATAGCATCAGCTCTCTCAGCAACTGCGCTGCTGCCTGGACAGGTAAAATTAATTCTATCTTTCAGAAATTCACTTGCAGCACTGAGAATAATCTTAGTTCAGGCATTTTGCTTGTGTAACCCAAATAGCTCAGTGTTCTCTAGCTTCTAGGTCACTCTTTGCATTAGAGTTCTAAGGTGATGCCTTTAATCCCCAGCCACTCACTATGGGAAGTCTCATCTAACATTTATGTGAGTTTCCAAGGAGGTCACTTTACCCTGCTTAGTCTGGTGTGCCCTGATTCCTACCTGTTATTCTTTCTGCCCCTTAAGATAATTGTTCTGAGCTCTTCAAAAAGCCAACCTGAACACTTTTCAGACTCCTTCATTTTCCAACATTTTACTAACACAAGGCTGCTTTGAATGGGTTGTTACTGACTGAAGATTGGTTTGGGAGTAACAGAGAGGATTGTAGGCAACAATATAAAGTAGAATGCTAAACATCACTGCCTTAAAAGGTCGTCCAGCATTCCTGGCTGTGGGAAATTTCTGAAACTTCACCCACCCTAACCTCAGGATCTATTTTTACATGATCTAAAATTAATGGATGAAAGTGCTCTGGTAAACAAATTATTAGTGTAGGCAACTAGGAGTTAATAAAAGAGAAGGGAACCAGACTGGCTGGACCTAGTTCAGTCTGGAAATTGCATTTAAACAGAATTAAGTCTGTAAATTACAGCTTCTAACACTCTAGGGGATACCTGAATCTTCCCCCAAGGGGATTAACATCCCTCTCTCTCTCCTGCCCCTGTTGGGAGGAAGGACCAGCTTTCCAATCTCCCCAGAAGCTTGCTGACTCACTCACTTGTACCACCGAGGGGTAGGAATAGCCAATAAAGGAGCAATTCCTTTGCTAGGCGCATGCACAGTAGGAGCCAAGATGGTGACCATAAAGAGGAGGTACCTAGCCTGGGAAAAGGATGGGATTGGGTGAGGGTAATGTAAGCCAGGAAAATCTAAAAGATAGATTGGATAGGGTCAGAATCCAGCACAGGCCCATGAAGAGACAGAAAAGAGATTGGTTACTTTGAAAGAAAGCCTCTCTCTCTGAAGCCTGAGGTAATGTAATCAAAGCTTAACAAAGGCCTGTCTCGGTAGCGTGTGTTTGTTCATCCACATGTTCTCTATTCTTTGTAGGGTAGGGCAGACAGCCAGGTGGCTGCCCAAGTTTTGGTGGGCTCCAAGCAAGGGCCTCCATATGGCAGCCAGCACTGACCTGGCTGGAGTGTAGCCAGGAGTAGAGACTAAGTTAGCCGGATGTGGACAGAGACTAATCTGGGCTATGTTTTAGCAAAGGCTAAACTGAACCACAGCAACTTTGGAAGCCCTGCCGATTCCAGGTAGTGGCGCACCTCTGGACCCTGGCCCTTCTTCTGGGATTGGTGAAGACAAGGCTGGACTTCTCCACAGCCAGATGAAGCTAGGCCACCTGGTCATCAATGAGGCACTGGGCACCTGGGGGCAGTCCTTTGTTTCTACTCCAGTAAATATAACCACTACACCTCATCCTCCTATGTGTGGGTCCCTGAAATGCCATGGAGGAACCTTATTTCCACTGGCAACAAAATGACAATTTGTTCTTCACACTTTAGCATCAGTGAAGAAATAGCAGGAGCTTTGGTATTCATTTCTTTCATTCATCAAATTCTTAAATTCATAAGAAATGATCTCTCATTCCAATCTCTATAAATTAGAAAGATTCTGTTCCCTCTGCCCCAGAGCAAGTCCTTGCAGTTTTAGAATATAATACATTCAGAGAGTTGCACAGGCTGTAGTATGGAGCAGATAAGATGTGTAGCTTTAAGCTTGCTCAAAATTTGCTCAAAATTTGCTTTGAGCTTCGGTTTCCTTCTTGGCACAATGAGAAAAGTATATAACTTTCAAGATTGTTGGGAAACTAGAAATACTGAATGTAACATAAAAACTCAACAGTATGACTGCCTCCCTTCTTAGCAGAAGTATCATTTAGTAACTAGAAATACATTTTTCTATTCCTATTTGTTATATTCCTAATTTTCCAAAGGTACAGGGTATCCTCATGTACAGTAGAACAAACTGTGGACCAGCCGCATCTGTAGCCTGAGAAGTCACCTGTGGCAGCTTCGGTCCATACTCTGACTATTGAGAGCTAGTTTGTGGTCTTTACACAAAAATACCCACTCTGACTCCAGTATTTTAAATTCCTCTGGAAGAATTAGAACTTTTAAATGCATCCTCTTTATAAATAGCCTTGATTTTCTGCCTTTTCTTACTTCTCTTTATCACAGTTAAATTCCTACTTATATCTCTTTAGCTTGGTAATTTTTAATTACTGTCACATGTAAATTCTGGACTAATTAATCCCACCAGATGCCCCCTTAAGATTTCTGTATATTATATTTAAGCATTAGTCCTGCTCATGAGGTAATCCTGGTAATAATATTTTTGCTCCATCCCTGAAACTGAGTCTCAGTTGATCCCAATTTTAAGCCTAAATCAGGATTTAGGGTTGAATGGCTCATAATTATTTCCATTTGCCTCTGAGCAAAACCTGGTTAGCTCACTTTGTCTTACTCAGATGGTTTAGTTTTGCCAATAATTTTACACTAATTGCCCTGATTTTCCATATTTAAAAATTAGGTGTTATTTAAGGGCTCATATAGACTTATTTTTTTTAATGTAAGAATATGATTAATATATCCTAGAAAGTTTCCTTAGATTACTATTTTATCAATTTTTTTGGTAAGCATAACCAATTTTTAAGAGGTAACCATTAAAATTCAGTCACAAATCAATAAACTTCTGAGTAACTCAGAAATTATGTCAGAAATTATGGACAGATCAGGCTTCTGTACCTGGGTTTTTCCACAGGGGAGAATTGCCCTCTGTGTATGGGAGCATTGAGCTATCTCTATTGCAAGCAGTTCATCAGGATAAAAATACTAAAACTCAGTGGTATCAATCATGGGAGCCAGTTATGCATAATGTTCCCAACTCTGAGTTTAGTGATATCACACTCTTAGCTAGAAATTGACCATATGATAGCTTGAAATTGGCAAAAGCTACAAATCAGGGACGTTTGTTTTTAATGCCCCAGTTAGCCAGTTGTTTTCTTTTATCAGCATGACACAGAAACTCAGCAATAGGCATGTGAGAATTCTGAGACTCCTTACTTCAGAATATTTCGTATCTGCTTTTAGGCTGTGTCTGCAATCACTTTTCTAGTTCCTGCTGATGATAAGTGAGAAACTTCAAAGAGATATTTTAATGAGAATTTCCCAAACTTTTCTGATGCATGTGGAGTATTTTCAGAGAGGTGGTAAATTAAATAGCATGGATTTGTATATTGTAAAATTCCTTAATTGTTAAAATGATCATAGTTATAATTTGGATGAAAGGAAGTTACCACATACATGTGGTAGGTAGAATTAGTCAAGACTGATAAACTATGTTTGCATTAGCACATATTGGAGAAAGTAAAAGGTTCATGTAAAAATTTTCTTATTTTCCTTGCTCTGACTCTGTTAGCAGTGAGAAAAATCTATGTGACTTTCTATTAGTGTAATAATGGTTCCCAGGATCCCTTGAGTTCCTGTCTCTGGCCACCAAATAGTAGCGGTAGTTCACAATTGTGATCTACCTGTAAAAGTTTGTAATGAATCCTGTTTAACTGAACCCATGTCCAACATGTGGACATCACAGGCATACCAATAAGTTGGTTCCCCTTCAAATAGATATTGCTGAAATGTTTGCCCAATATCTTTTCAGGTGGAGAAAAGGGGGCACTAAAGGCAATTCCAACTTTCATGCAGCATGCATTAAAACTGAAACATTTGCTCACTCACTATTGCTCCCTAGTAACCCTTACTACATAATCCTTACTATCCCTAAAGTCTAACTCAAGTCCAAGTTTTCTTGAAGAAAATTTATTTATTTATTTATTTAGCTTCAACCTGATAAGCCTTTGTATTCATCAACTACTTAGCACCTACCATTAATTCTCTTGCACTAGTACAATCTCCTCCTGCAAATTACTTTTTTCATTAAATTGTAAATTGTTTGAGGGACACACCTTCTCTTAATTTTTTGAGCTCACTCATTACTTAGTGTAAGGTCCTATACATATCTTTTTGGTAATGAAGAATTATACATATCATACAACATGGGCCTATTTTTATTCAACATTTTATTATGAAACCTTCAATGTACATTAAAGTATAAAGGCTAAGGCAGTGAGCCCATATATCCAGGTGACTCTATAATTGTTGGACATACTCATTTTCTATAACATTTTTTTTTTATCTTGACTAATTTTTGAAAGGTTTTAAAATGAATCTCAAATTTGGAGACATTATTATTCTTTACTATAAAATGGTTAATACTGCTTCATAAATCTTTTCACATTTTTTATCTAAGTTTTAGAACATATAAAATATATATATTTTAATGTACAAATCTCAGTTCTTATGTACAGTTCCTTGTCCAGGCTTTCAGATCCACAAGCTATCTATAGTTTTTAAGCCCAGCTAAATAGTAATTTTTATTTCTATGGTGGTGCTACATATTTATAAATGAAATAAGATTTTATATGGAGTATCTGTAATATTTAAAACCAATTTTAAATGCATGATATTCTAATTGTAAAGGAAATGTTTTGTTCCACAAATAAGAAATAACCCTAGTAGATTTGATGAGTACAAACTGGTGAATGATTAAACTATATATTAAGGTTAAGACATGTCTGATTAAATATTGACTCTGCTTGAAGTTTGTTTGTTTTTAAATATTGAGAAGAATAGATTAATCCAAGGTAAATTTTGCATGTAAGGACTGCTATCCTTTTTAATTTTTTTTATTGTTGTTCAAGTACAATTGTCTCCATTTTCTTCCACCCACCCTGCCCCAACCATCACCCTTGACCCTACCCACCTTGGCATTGTCCATGTTAAGGACTGTTACTCTTAGAGACTTTACCATACTGCCTTGACCAACTTAAGACAGGGAGATTGACTGAGAAGTATAAGTTCCAAAATGCTGTTTGCCTATTCATCTTTATGAAACTTCAGAGTTATTCAGAGTTTTAACATTTATGTCATGTATAATTTAATTTATCCTCTCCTTGTGGAAAGACAGTCTGGGTCATTCACAATGCTTAAGGTGTTTCACAGTACCTAGCTGTAATTAAAAATACAGCTGTCGAATGAATACTGGGAAGAAAATAAAGCATTCTTGCCTTGAATTCGCCCTTATTTTAATGCAACAAATATTTATTGAATCCTCAAATTGCAGGGTAGTAGTTCATACTGAGGTTTGGCCTAGTTTTGCAATATACATGAGAAAATATTTTCTTCCTCCTGTAACAAATCATATAGTCATTTTTGAGAAACACCTTTCAACTTTCTATGCCTAGAAGAAAGGGAACTCTCTACTTATGTTTTTTTCAATAGTAGTCAAAAGACAAGCAAAAATTTAAGTCTATTTTATGATAGTTTTCTAATAACAGTGAACATCTGGGAGAGTATTTAGTTATAGATATCCATGGGGAATTGGTGCACTGTAAATATTGTTAAAATTCCCCAATGCAAAACAAGGGAAAGAAAGTGGAATGTTCAAATCAAGTGCATTTGGGCTTTTTGCCATGGCAGGTACTGTTATTGCTGGAAGGGAGGGAAAATAGCACTAAAATAAATTTAATTATAAACATCTAATTTCAGAATAGTTTTTATTTTGTATGTATATAAGTGAGGTGCATACGTGAGTACAATTAGAGTAATTATCAAATGTGCTTTGGACACTCAGACACTCTCCTCCTGCCAGTACTGAGGAATGTGAAATACTTTGTTCAAATATTCCTGTCCATTTCTTGAGTGTTGTTAAGGAGGGAACCAGGAAACTCCCTGACTCTATTTTCTGAAATGCTTTCTCTTATTTTCATGGATTCCTGCACCAGTTTTCCCTGTTAGGTGGTTAGGTCATCACCTTCATAAGAACAACATTCTTTTGAATTGTCCTTTTAAAAACTCAGTATTGTTGAACTTTCTATGATGGGACATGGAGTTCTGTTCTCTTCTGTAACTCTCAAGAACAACTTGGTCTGGAGGACATGTTACAATAACAAATACTGCCTTAGCTACATTAGAGGTAAAGTCAAAAGTAACTGTAGTCCTGTATCATTCATGAACTAGAGGTTGAGTCCAGTTTCTAAATCTAATAGCACTGTGGCTGGAAGTGTTCTATGATGTCTGTGCTTCCTAGAAACCAGTACATAGAATAGGATATTCTTAAGAAGACCTTATATTTAGTTGTCACAGATCAATCCTTGGGATAGTGGAATTGGTATTGATGTCATAAATGTGACCAATGTATATGTGTTTAAAAGCATTAATAAAACTAAATATTAATTCTTTAATTAATTAACAAATAAATATCAGTAACTATTAGAAACCTATTAATCTAAAAGGAAAAATTGTCTAAAAACTCAGCATCACTTCTTATATATATGTATTACTTTTAAGAAGTTTCTCTGGATGCCACAACTAGCATTCACATAAATAAAATACAATGCTGTTATTTTAACATATAAGAAGTTTACCTATAAAAACATTAATCACATTTAATTCATAATAATAATAATGCTTTCTACCTTCTTTGAATTTAGAATTGTTTTTCAAGGTCTGTTAAAGGCTTTTCTCACATTAATATGGATGCCTTCTTACTAAAATTTTTTTGTTAAGGAAGATATTGAAAATATTCTGCCAAACATTTTTGCCAATTTCTGCCAAGCATAAAAATTCTGCCAATTTTAATGGAACTGCGTTTTAAAAATAATAAATATCTACTCACATACCACTATATGATTTGTTTTAATTAAGTATAAATGGAGATCTAAATTAGCAACTTTCTATGTTGGAAGAGTGAAGCCTCTCTGTATTACTACAGACTTCTTGTATGTGAGTTCAGTTAGAAACTTCCAGTGTTTTTGATAAGTAAACCCAAAATAGCTTCTTCTGAGACAACTGGACTGAAAGGATTCAAGGATCAGTCAAATTGTCTATATAATTTCTTGCTATTCATACTTCAGGCTTCTGTACTCTTCTATAAGCAATATGTTGATACATTGAATAGTGGAATATAATGAAATACCTCCTGATAGTCAATACTTTTTATTAACATTAGTGAAAATCAAAACTTGTAGAAAAATATCAGGAATATTAAATAACTTTACATTTCCTTATTTTTATTCTATACTTATATTTTTATATTTACTATTAGTGTAATTTACTATTTATTTGTATCAAGGTATCCATAAGTATTTTCAGTGGGCATTTTAAAATATTATAATAATCAATTTATGTTGTTTGTATGATTTCATAGTTTTTAAAGGTCATTGCTTTGTGAATGTATATATTTAGATATCATTTGTGGTATTCAACTTTCATTCTTACCTTCTCATATTTGGCATTGTTCAAAAACAAAATTCAGTTTAAAATGAATCAAATAATCCATTTAGATATTGCTTCCAAGTAATGTGTTCTTAAGAAAAGCAATTACTTTTCTAAGAACACAAGATCTATGAAAATGAAGTATGACTTTCAAAAATTTACAGGAGTCCTGCAAGCCACAGCAACGTAAGGTAAATACAAGTTAGACCTGCACTTCCTAATAGGAGACATGGCTACTTGAAATGTGGCTGGTTTGAATAGAGGTGTGTGGGAAGTGTAAAATGAACACAGGATTTAAAACTTAGTCTGGAAAAAAGATTGTACAATATCTCAATAAGTTTTGTATAGATTACATGTTGAAATGATAGTTTTTGAATATTATTGGATTAAATATTTTAATCTTAAAATTAATTTCACCTATTTTAATGTGTATATTAAAAAGTCTCAAATTACCTATGTGGCTTGTGTTATATTTCTATTGTACAGGCTGAGTTAGTACAGCACCTGATGGTGTCTTACATGTGTTTTACTCACGGATGCATTAGTGAGGAGTGTCATTATTCACTAATCAACCAACTTTCAAAGACCTTTTCACTTTCATGTTGACTTTGAAAGGAAGTCCTGGTGATGAATTATTCATTTTTAGTACTGAGGAAGCATTTAGTAGATCCCAAGAGGAGTGTTGAGCCAAGGGCAGTTTTAGGTAGACAGGCATCTGACATCTGTTTCAATCTAAGCATACATCACTATATTCCTCTTATCACCCAGCTGCATTTACTCTTGGAAATAGCCATTGCTTTCTAATTTTTATAGAAAGAGCCATGTTGTCTAAATCATGCAAAATTTTTTTTGTTATGACTCATTTTTCAGCTGTATTGAGATATATTTGACATATGATATTGTGTAAGTTTAAGATGTATAATGGTTACCATGTAATTACAATTTTTTGTGTATAGGGGGAACTCAAAATGTACTCTCTTGATAACTTTCAAATATACATTACAGTATTGTTAATTATAGTCACCATGCTGTACATTATATCCCCAAAACTTACTATCTTAGAACTGGAAGTTTATACCCTTAGACTACCCTTACCCTCCTTTCTGTCCCAGCTCCTGGCAATTACCAATCTTCTTTATAATTTTGAGTTTGTTTTTTTTCAGGAGGGAGATTCCACATATAAATGTACAAGTGAGATCATTTAGTAGCTGCCTTTCTCTGACATTTCCATAGCATAACACACTCAAATTTTGTTCATGTTCTTACAAGTGGTGAGATTTCCTTTTTCGTGGCTGAATGATACTTGTGTGTGTGTGTACCTGACATCTTATTTCTTTATTCATTTGTCAATGGACACCTAAGTTGTTTCTATATCTTGGCTATTGTAAATAATGCTGCAGAAAACATGGAGGCATAGATACTGCTTCAAGATAGTGATTTCATTTCCTTCAGATATATACCTAGAAGTGGCATTTCTGGATCATACTGTAGTTCTTTTCTTTTTTTATTATTGTTCAAGTACAGTTGTCTTCATTTTCCTCCTACCACTCTCCCCAACCCCAGCCATGCCCACCTCACACCCTTGATCCTACTTCCCTTTGGCTTTGTCCATGTGTCCTTCATACATGTTCCTTCACAAACCTTCCCCTTTTTTCCCCCATTACCCCTTCACCTCCCCTTTGGTTACTGTCAGTTTGTTCTTAATTTCAATGTCTCTGGTTATATTTTGCTTGCTTTTTTGTTCTGTTGATTAGTTTCCACTTATAGGTGAAATCATATGATATTTGTCTTTCACTGCCTGGCTTATTTCACTTAGCACAATGCTCTCCAGTTCCATCCATACTGTTGCAAAGGGTAGGAGTTCCTTCTTTCTTTCTGTGCATAGTATTCCATTGTGTAAATGTACCACAGTTTTTTGATCCACTCATTCACTCATGGGTACTTAGGCTGTTTCCAGCACTTGGCTATTGTAAATTGTGCTGCTATGAATAATAGGGTGCATAGGTTCTTTTGGATTGGTGTTTCTGGGTTCTTGGGATATAATCCCAGCAGCAGAAATGCCAGTCAAAAGGCAGTTCCATTTTTAGTTTTCTGAGGAAATGCCATGTTTTACACAGTGGCTGCATCAGTCTGCTTTCCCACCAACAGTGCACTAGGGTTCCCTTTTCTCCACAACCTCTCCATCACTTGTTTCTTGTTGATTTGATTAGGATGGCTATTCTGACCATTTAATTATTTGAGGAAGCTCCAAACTATATTCCATAGAGACTGCACCAAATTTACATTCCCACCAGCAATGAACAAAGGCTCTCTTTGTTTCATAAACACTTCCCAGCACTTATCTCTTCTCTTTTTGGTAATAGTCAATCTAACAAATGTGAGGTATAACTCATTGTGGTTTTGATTTGCATTTCCCTGATGATTAGTGATATTGAACATCTTTTCATGTACCTTTCCCATTTAAATATCCTTTTTGAGAAAAATGGCTGTCCTTTGCTCATCATTCTATAACACTCACAAAAACTAATTCAAAATGGCCTGCATATTAAAATGAAAGATCTGAAACCACAAAACTCCTAGAAGAAAACAGGGAAAAATAAACGATATTGGTCTTGGCAATATATTGTTAAGATATATTTTTGGATATGACATCAATAGTACAAACAACAAAATCAAAAATAAACAAATTGGGCCACATTAAACTAAAAAGCTTCTGAACAGCAAAGGAGACAACAAAATCAAAAGGCAACCTTTGGAATTGGAGAAAATATTTGCAAACCACATACCTGATAAAGGATTAATCTCCAAAATGTGTAAGGCAGTCATATAACTCAATAGCAAAAGGAAAAAAAATCCAATTATGACTTATTTTTCAAACAATATTCTCAATATTAATATTTTTGGTAATTTTTATGCTGTTTTTTTCCTGCCAATGTAATACCCTGCCCAAGGGAACTAAAGCATTTTCCATTAAAAAAAATCAAATGGCCAACGAAACTGAAAATTATATAAATAAAACTGATAGTGAAATCATGGGTAATTATCCTGGCCAATTTCACCAGGGGAAATGATTAAAATGTTAATAAGATTAACAATAGATATGTAGGAAACCTGGGTACTCTCTGTCAGGTACAGGTACTGATATGTTTTGTCTACAACTGTCAGGAATAACACATTTGGCTAATTAGCCCTTCATCTCGATGGTGAGAAGATGAATAAAAAAATTGATCCAACTATGTATGTCCTTAATTAAACTATTCTGCTGTTATAATTTCTATAACTCAATATTTATTCATTTAAAGTGATCCCAATGCCAAAATAAGAACTAAACTCAAAGAAAATATCAACCACAATGTCTTTTTATGCAAACTAAACAACTATTGATTTTACTTTCTATACCACTTTTTAGCAATTAATTTAGATCTACATAAGTATAATTACACAAATGGCAGATTAGTCATTCAAAATTTACTTCATTGCCTTGATAAACAAGTTTTTATTAAGACTTTCTTTTTTAATATATTTTATTGATTATGCTATTACAGTTGTCCCATTACACCCCCCTTCGTTCCCCTCCACCCTGCACACCCTCTCCCACCCACATTCCCCCCACTTTAGTTCATGTCCATGTGTCATAAGTTCTTTAGCTTCTACATTTCCCATACTACTTTTGCCCTCCCACATCTATTTTTTTACCTACCATCTATGCTACTTATTCTTCATACCTTTTGCCCCCCTCTCGTCCTCCCATTCCCCGTTGCTAACCCTCCATGTGATCTCCATTTCTGTGGTTCTGTTGCTGTTCTAGTTGTTTGCTTAGTTTGTTTTTGTTTTTGTTTTTGTTTTTGTTTTAGGTGTGGTTGTTAATAATTGTGAGTTTGCTGTCATTTTCCTATACACATTTTTTATCTTCTTTTTCTTAGATAAGTCCCTTTAACATTTCATAAAATAAGGGCTTGGTGATGATGAACTCCTTTAACTTGACCTTATCTGAGAAACACTTTATCTGCCCTTCTATTCTAAATGAAAGTTTTGCTGGATAGAGCAATCTGGGATGTAGGTTCTTGCCTTTCATAACTTGGAATAGTTCTTTCCAGCCCCTTCTTGCCTGCAAGGTCTCCTTTGAGAAACCAGCTGACAGCCTGATGGGAACTCCTTTGTAGGTTACTGTCCCCTTATCTCTTGCTGCTTCTAGGATTCTCCCCTTCATTTTTACCTTGGCTAATGTAATTATGATGTGCCTTGGTGTGTTCCTTCTTGGGTCCAACTTCTTTGGGACTCTCTGAGCTTCCTGGAAATCTCTTTCCTTTGCCAGATTGGGGAAGTTCTCCTTTATTATTTGTTCAAATAAGTTTTCAATTTGTTGCTCTTCCTCTTCTCCTTCTGGTACCCCTATAATTTGGATGTTGGAACATTTAAAGATGCCCTGGAGATTCCTAAGCCTCTCCTCATTTTTTTTGAATTCTTATTTCTTCACTCTTTTCTGGTTGTATGTTTTTTTCTTCCTTCTGGTCCACTCCATTGATGTGAGACCCAGCTTTCTTTACATCACTGTTGGTTCCATGTGCATTTTTCATTTCACTTATTGTAGCTTTCATTTTTTCATCTAATTTGCGACAAAAATCAACCAATTCTGTGAGCATCCTGATCATCAGTGTTTTGAACTGTGCATCTGATAGGTTGGCTATCTCTCAGTTGCTTAAAAGAATTGGTTCTGGGGCTTTCATTTCTCCTTCTTGTTTGAGCCATCTTTTTTTTTTTTTTTTTGGTCTGGTCATGCCTGTTACATTATGAGGAGCAGAGCCTTAGGTGTTCAGCAAGGCAGGGCAGCCCAGTTGCTGGGTTGTGACGTTGTATGTGCAGGCAGGGTCTGAGAGGGAACAAGGGTGCTTGCTTCACTCTCCGTGGACTTCAGTCCCTTCCACTGCTTCCCTCAAGCAAACTGGACTTTTCTGATGCTGATTCCCATGTGGGTGGGCTTGTGCACCCCATGGGTCTTTCCAACGACCTCTCCTGTGAGGCTGGGAGTCTCTCCCTGTGCCTCAGCCTCCTCCCCAGGTGTTTTCAATTGGTGCCCCAAGGCTCTATTTCCCAACATTGTGATCTTGGGTTGCACCTAGTACCTTGCTACACAGTCACCACCTCGCTGGGTCTGCCGGTTGCCACCCCTTGGCCGGGGTTTGCCAGCTGCCAGTTGTGCACCCAGCGTCTGCCTGCTGCGGTCTTACATGCCTTGTCCCAATGCTCTTTGTGCCATGTGATCCCTCTCCACCCTGCTGCCTGACTCTGCCCCTCTTACTGGTCTGGATGAAGGTGTCTATTTTAACTCCTTCATTGTCTGACTTCCATATGGTTCAATTTTCTGTCAGTTCTGGTTGTTATTCTGTTGTCCCTATCTTGGTTGTGCAAGGAGGCACAGTGTGTCTACCTATGCCTCCATCTTGGCCAGAAGTCAAGACTTTTTTATATGCTAGTCACCAGGATGCCTTTTATGGGAAGTAAAAGAATAGTTCTTGAACTTGCATACCTTATACTCTAGCTGTGAGTTTCCTTCTATCTCAGTGGGAATGACTAGATAATAGATGAATTATTATTTTTTAGTTTTTATTAATGTTTGAATGCAGCTGTCTCATTTCCCCACCGCCATTTTCCCTTGTCCTACCCACCCCCACCTGCCACCCTTGATCTTGTTATTCTGGTGAAGCAGAAAACCATATTTATGTTTCTGTTTCTCTATTTTTATTTTTTTAAGGATCTTAAAAGGGCTTCATTTAGAGATATAGATAGGATTTATATACACACATATATATGATGTGGAAAACTTCTATATATAATATGGTATATATAACATATAATATATGTAGGACATATGGTAAAGATACTATATTATTTTTATGAATAAATCTGTTATTAAATTGTCTGATTTATGCAAGACAATATCTTTTTTTCTTTCCTAAATGATCCTTTCAAATTGTACTGAAATTTAACCCAAGGATAAACTAAAAACTCAGTGCTTTTGGTAAGACCTTGTCAGTTATAGTCCTTATTTTTTCCAGCCTCATCTTTATTCCTTACTCTCCATACTAACTGACTTGCAAGTAGTGTGTTTTCCTCTTTGGGGGCCTTTGCAGCCATTGTTTCTTGGCTTAGTCCTACTCACCTTCCGTCCAAGGCATGTAATCACTACTTAAGAGCTTTCCCCTGATATTCTGAGCTTCAGTAAGTGCCCATGTTATGTATCCCCATTGTATTCACTACCTACCCTTATCATAGCACCTACCACATTATTAATTTCCTTGGTCATCCATGATATTACCTTCTATTTAATAATAGGGACCATGTTTTTTTTTTATTGGATATTCAGAGTTGGCAAATAGGACCATTCCAATTTAGCATTAGTTAATAAATAAGAGAGAAAAAAATGAAAAGAATAAACAAAAAGGGAAGAAGAATGAAGCCAGAATGATTAAAATACTTTATGAATACTGCAAAAATTGACCAGATTACTGTCAATTTCTCCTTTTATTCCATAGGTCTATAGAATAGCACCATATTCTATCTATTTCTATCTATCTCTTGGTAGCAATTCCCACATGTTAATTTATTTGAATCCTAAATTATAATGTTTTTATTACATAAAGTCACTTTGAGTTGTACACCTTTTACTTGTTCTTTATTTTTTTTTTTGAGGGAGAGAATAATTTTCTCAGCTATAAAAAAATGTATTATCTTCCACAGAGCATTAGGTTCATCATTTTAAGTTAAGAAAATTTTCATTTATGCTTATATGCTTATAGCACCAGATGTTGAAATTACTTCATTGTCTCATCATCTGAAACAAAAGCAGATTTTGTTTACTTCAGTTTTGTTGGGCTTTGTCTCTGTGGGGGAAAAAAGTCTATTTTATACCACATGTCACCATCACAAATCAATCCATAGAATAACTGCAAACTGAGCTATAGTTACTTATGTTCTTATATTTTATATTCACTAATCATTTATACCATTTTATATTTTTATAGGTACATGTAATTTTATGTTCCAAGTGTCTGAGGTAGTATAAATCTGGAGTAATGCAATATGGTAAACAGACTGTCCTTTAGAGAAATATACCAAAAGGAAACTGCTGGTTACTAGCCTTCTTTGGAAGGATAGCACCATGCAGGTGGCCCACAAAGAAAAAGGTGCATCCTCAATTAAGATCACAGCTAGTGATGCTGAGTCCACATGTCATCTGCACAGGGTTGAATAGTGTCCCTTCAAAATTCATATCCACCTGAAGCATCAGAACATTACCTTATTTGGAAATAGGGTCTTTGCACACATAATCAAGTTAAGATGAGATCATACTTGTTTAGGGGAGGCTCTAATCCAATGACTGATGTCCTTATAAGACCAGGGAAATCTGAAACAGAAATAGACAGACAGGGAAGAAGGACATGTGAAGAGAAGCAGAATTTGGATTGATGCAGTTTAAGCCAAGGGATGCCAAAGATTGAAGGGTAGATGGTAAGAATGAGGCAAGGAAGGATCCTCTCCTAGAGCCTTTAGAACATGACCCTGTAGACATCTTGATTTCAGACTTACAGCCTCCAGAATTGTGAGAGAACACATTTCTGTTACTGTAAGCTGCCCAGTTTTATTTCAAGCCACTATGATTTGTACTGGAAGCCCTAGGAAACTAGCACACTATCCTAGAACACTAAACTTAAAAAGTTGGCACCTTTACCTCAGGAAAGCAGAGGACATACTGAAGAGGAGCCATGTTAGAACTCCCTGAGAACTGAAGCCTTAGAATATCTCTGAGAAGAAGAAATGGGGAATGCTCAAGGTTGGTGACAGGTGAAATCACATTCAGAAAAAAGTAATTTCTGGTACTATATGTAGCAATCAGTTTTTTTATCTCCAAAACTAGAAAGTGAGAATGGGTAGAATGTGGAATTTGGGGTAGAGATAATGACAAGGATTTGATAGGTTTTGAGTTGTGCAGAAAATTTTATTAGGGCTGTACCTGTTAGAGACACAAAGAATTGATTATGAAAGGGTGGCATTCATTCTCTAGTATTCATTCCTGATAAAGTTTGAATAAGAAATTGGGATCAGGATTTGGTGTATTGAAAGTTATATGAGTGCAATTTAGAGTCTGTGGCTTATAACCTCACTTTTATGTTTTTGAGGCTTTAGTTTCTTTATGCTTTCCTGTTCAATTGCTTTTAAATGTATATCTATTTCAACCTTACTTCAGGTGAACTGGGAGGACTTATTTTACTCATCTTAGAAAGGATCTTCCAAATTACATTGCAACCACTGTTCATCTCAAGAGCTGAACTTGGTGCTATAGACACCAAGTGGGTAGAAGAGGGTCAGACTTGATGTGAGTTTGAGTGTTTATCAATTTAGGCCTGAAATTCTAACTCTTACTTTCAAATAGTCAGCTGGCAATTACTTTTGATAGCTTGTGGTTTTCCCTGGCTGCTTGAGAGCAAAAGAATCAGAAGTGCACTTGGGGTTGGCAAGGGTCTCATTGCATCGCTCCCTGTGGGAGTCCAAGCAGGGATCCCTTGATGACAGCATGTGCATTCACTGTGATATAGTTTGTCTGCCTCTTGCTGACAACTCACTCTGATTATTCATAATCATTAGGGTTTTGCCATTTTGTGTCTGGTTCTAAAATGTCCTGATTACTGTAGCCTTGATTGGATATCTTTTAATCTCCCTCAAATCCTAAGAATCACTTTAAGACATATTTCAACATAGACCCCCTTGGAAGCCTTCTGCTAAAGAGGGGCACAGATAAAGAGCTTCTCAGACAAGGAAAAGCTAAAGGTGTTCATCATCACCAAACTGGTATTATATGAAATGTTAAGGGGTCTTCTTTCAAAAAGATGAACAATAAAATGACAATAAAAACATATATATCAATAATTGAATCTAAAGTAAACAAAATAAATAAGCAAGCAGAACAGAAACAGAAGGATAGATACAGAAAACATATTGATAGTTGACAAATAGGAGGGGAGTCAGGGGGATGGGAAAAAATGGTGAAGGGGATTAAGAAGTACAAATTGGTTGTTACAGAATAGTTGTGGGGATGTAAAGGACATTATAGGGAATATAGTAGTCAAAGAACATATATGCATGACCCATGGACAGGGACAATTGTGTGGGGATTTTCCAAGGGAGAGGGGAAGGTCTGTGTGGAGGGAGTCAAAGGGAGAAAATCGGAACAACTGTAACAGTACAAACAATAAAATATAATTAAAAAAAAGATGAACATAGACTTTCAATGAAAAAATGCGTGGCTGTCTTGACCACCTGTTACCAGTCCCAGGGAACATGCAGAAGGAGCAAGCCCTAAAAGTGAGCTTTACTTTTTTTTACTTGTCTTTTTTTGCCACCTCTTTTAATCAATGAGACTTTTAATCACCTACTGTCATGGCAAGAATAAAATCTAGTTAGGCCCAAAATATAATAAATTGAACCATATAGACCTAGATAGAGGAAGTATAGCCTTTAAAGAAGAAGTTATTAGGCTTCAAATATCCAGATGAAAAATTGACCTTCACTGAGACCTGTCTAATGTTACATAAGGAACTATCTTGGATTTTGACATATTTTATGTCAAAATGGCTATACTTAGCCATAAAATCAATAGATATTAGAGTACCAGTAGGCTATTATTTGTTTGATCAATTTGTATGAGCCCAGCCATTAGAATGTTGAGTATGAATCTAGATAAGGAAAAAACATTGATCTCATTTGTCTAGGGCCCCCTATTGTATTGTCTTACCACCTATAGTTAATGGGAAAATAAGCTGAAGAAAATTTTTGGTAGTAATGAAGTAGCTGACAAAGGGAAAATGAGCTTAGTTAAATCCTAACAGCATTTAGTTTTCTAGCATTTATTCATTAATTTTCTGTCTTGTTTCCTTTGCTTTTTCCTCTTTCTCCATCTCCTGCTTTCTTTAAATTCCCCTTCCTCTCTTTGAGTTATGTAAGGTATCAATCAAAACTATGTTTTTCCTAAGCAATGGAGGCAATGGCTAATTGTTAATAGAACTATACTTTTCCCATTTTAAATTTCCTCTCAGAATTGACCCAGGCTTGAGTTAGTCCCAAATTTTACTAGACAACTCTTTCTACAAAAATTCATACAAAACTGTGTAATAGAAAAAAATAGCATTGAATAAAAGTCCAAGCACATAACTCAAGTCCAGGAATTAAAGACAGATAGACAAGATTCTGCTGCATTCATGAAAAGAAAAGTATTCAATATGAAAAAAGCAGATGTACATAAATCCAAGCAGCTCCCCAACCCTGATCATATTGAGCAGGCTTCCTGGGGTTTTGACTCTGCTGGCCCTGGGGATTTCTTACTCTGAGTGCAGAGCCACTTACAAATGTGTTTTCAGTCAAATATAATTACTGAAGAACACAAACATAATGTTTGCCATCCAAGACCTTTGCAACACAAAATCCCAAATTAGCTTGCACTGAAGGCCTTTTGAGTGAAGATCAGTCTGAATAGATTTTGCAGAAAGATGGTGTAGCTAACCAGATAGAGGAATCCGACTGGGGATCTAGCTGGTAGCCCCTCTTATTCACAAGCACTAGCCCCAACTATTACATGTTTGCTTCATTAATATGACAGAAGTGAGCCAAGAAAAAAGGGGGGTATTATCTTTATCTTTCCTGTAATATCAGTGTTATGTTTAATATTTTGGTAGAATATTAGGTTTGTTTTTCAAGGAGAGGTTTATACATTAATCAACTTAATTTGTGTTTAATAAGGTTTTTGTTCTTTTGTATTCATTGTAATTGGAAGTAATTTTAGTCTTTTGCACCAGTCTCCACTGGCTCACCTTATGGTGAGGTCCTTATGGGCAGAGCTCCAGCCACTGTCACACAGAGGAGCACACCATCTCTGGTTGCATGTGGCTGACTGCCCCTGCAGATCGGGTTTGCACAAATAAAACATTACTTCCACATCCAATACTGCCTAATACACCAGGTTTTATTGTATTAATTCTTTACTAATCTCCATAAAATCATAATCTTTTCAGAAACAATCAGTCGTTTGTACCCTTCCTCATAATACTTATGCACAGATTCAATTTTTACATTATCAGAACAATTAATATGCTTGCCTTTGACATACATAGACACACATAAAAATATGTGTATCTGTCTATATCAAAACAAGGTATTGTGGTAAAAAGGTAAATATCTTGGTAGAGCTAATGTTGAATTTGTTTGACTTTTGAAAATATGGAAATTACTAAAAGGATCATCATTAATAATTTAGGAGTTCCGTTGAGTGGTATTGCAGAGTGAGTATACTGCTTTGGGCATCAGGAGATCTGAGATCTTGCCCAAGTTAAGTGTGGGTCCTATGACCCTGGGTAAGTCCTTTAAACTCTGAGCCTTTATTCCTACTGAGAACTAGCTAATCTCTAAGCTGCCCTCCAGGACCAAAGGGTTGTGATAATGACCAAATGGATGTATGAATGAACCTCCCTTACAGAAGTTTCCAAGCTAATAGGAGAGCTGTAATACTTATAGAGGAATGCTGTACTACTGACAGTTATATTTAACATTTCAGGACTCAAGAATAACACTGAATAAAATAAAAAATTCATACTTATTCAGAGTTCATAATTTGTCAACATTTGTTTGATTAAGCAGAGATTTTCTTCTTCTCTAATCCAAAACTATTTATATAGTTTTGAATGCATGCCATAAAATCCATGTTGCTAAATGCATCTCTATAAAATCTCAATACCTTATTTAAGACTGCTTCAGTTACTTATTTCTGTGTAACAAACTACCCCAAAATTAGGCACCTTAAAACAGCAACCATTTTATTTGCTCACATGTCTGAGAGGCAGAATCATAAGAGTGGCTCACCTCTGGCTCAGAATGTCAGGAGTCTGATGAGGGAAAACTCAACAAGCTATGCCCCAGCCACCTTGGTTCTTTCCATTGGCTGAGGTCTCTCACTCCCTCCCTTGGCCTTAGTTGATGGCTGCATTGGCTAGAAGAGCTAAGAAGGCATTGCATATATTTGTTGACTTATTCTTTATGTGGCCATTCTCTCATCCTGTGTAGCTAGGTTGAGCTTCCCATAGCATAGCCATCCCAGTAGTTAAATTTCATATGTGGTGACTCCCTTTCAAAAAGAAGGAAGCAGAAGCCATCAATCATATTAAAAGGTAAGCTGGAACTGGCATAATGTCAACACCATCATATGTGATTAGCACAGGCAGGTTTAGTGAGTAGAGAAACAATCCCCACCTCTGTATTGTAGGTGGGCAAGAATTTGCAGCTGCCCTTAACCTCCCACAGCAATGACTCCTCTTTTGGTTATTTCTCCAGAAGCAAATTTGTTTGGATTTTGTCACCTATGTGGCTATATACTCCTTTTTAACTACTGACAAGTATAAATTTCCAGAATTTTTTCAAAGGGATATTAAACCAAATTCAGGGCATAACTAATATTCAGAAGGCCAATCTCATGCCTTGTTTGCAAAATTGCCTTCAACAGCTCAATATAGGCACCTGAATATAAAGTACTTTATGTATCAGAAACTAGTGCTTTGACCCCAAGTTGAGATTATTTCATTTGGAAAAACTGTAGAGCCTCACTGATAGATAAAAAAACTAATCCTGCAGAAACTCAGTGTGTTAGTTTACTAGGAATACTGTAAAAAAGTCATAAAAACTGGGTGGCCTACACAGAAATTTATTTTATCACAGTTCCAGAGGCTAAAAGTCCAAGATTAAAGTGTGATCAGGATTGGTTTCTTCTGAGAGCCTTGAGAGAAGAATCTCTTCCAGTCCACTCTCTTTGGCTTGTAGATGGTTGTCTCCTTTGTGTAATCACATCATCTTTCTTCTATGTCAAGATTTCCTCTTTTAAGGACCCAAGTCACATTGGATAAAGGTTCACCCACATGACGTTATTTTAATTTAGTTACCTTTTTAAATACTTTATCTTTAAATACAGTCAAAATTTAGAGGTTCTGAGTGTTAGGATTTCAACATACAAATTTTGAGGGGGTTGGAATTCAATCTGCAGTACCCAGATACACTGCACTATCTTTCTTGTAAGGCCCCACACCTTGGTGCAGCATTTCATCTTTAAGCTAGCTGTATTTGGAGAGAGTAAGAGTATGGGGTGGGGAGAGAGAAAGAGAGACAGACAGACAGACAGACATGAGTAGTTTATTATTAGGTTTATTAACCAGTGAATCATTTGTTTTCATATTCCAAAGTGGCTGAGCTATACTTCATTACACACTGGAAGTGTTGTCTGACGGGTGATTATCTGACATGCATCATGCCATGCGCGTGCGTCAGTGAGGGGGGCTCGCCACACAGATGATGTGACTTACGGGCAGCCGGCTTGTGCTGCCCATCTCACTGCCAGGTCTTCTCACAGGTCCTGGCACAGAGAAAAGTCAGAACGATGTGAAGAATTAAAGGATAATGGAACTGAGATGATATTGAGCATCTTAATCAGGGAATAATCACACATTTGCCAGGTTAAATCACACATTGGTAATGAGACAACTTTTAGAATATGTGAAATAGAAAAAATATTTTGGTAGTTCTTTAGCTAGTAAACTATATTGTTGTAGAAAACAAAATAAATGAACACACTACTCAGAGTTTTGTAAAATAAATTTAGCAAGGCTTATCAGTTTTCTTACTTGAGAGTATGCTTCCAATTTATTGCCAACATCTAGACCATTACTTATTGATTTAATGATCATAAGTTTTTACTCCCTTCTTCCACACTCCATACCTTAAGCCATCCATGGCAAACAATATATGTCTGGTAAATGATGCTGGAATGAAGGGTGGAGTCTGCAAATACCTGGTCAAAGGGATGAGTGAGCATGAGATGCATAAACTCAGTTTTGTAGTTGTGCACTAAAATGGGCCACTGGGCTATGGTGTTTGAACGTGGCTCTGGGTTTAATTTTCTGAGTGATACTACTCTTCAATCTAAGAAATTGTTTCAATTAATGTAACTTTAGAATACAAAAACTCTAAGTAGAAGGCAATTATAAGAGGATTAGAAAAGGAAATTTACTGGGATAGTTTTTAAAAATTCACTTTTATTATCTGATAAATAGCATGACTAACAAGCTTAAATGTTAAAGAGCCAGTGAGAAATATATTTGACAACCAGTATTCAATAGGAGACTAAGAATTGAAAACTTCTATCAGAGTGGTTTGGGTTTTCACACATTGCAAATAATTCCAGAGTATACTAGGAACAGACTGACACCTTGAAAACCTTACCAAATTCATGTTTTATGACTGTATTTGAAGACTGCCATCACTGTCTTTCCCTTAGCAAGTAGTCACTGAGCCATGAAATGCACAGTGCTTGGGGCTGTGAGTGATGCAGTGCTGTATCAGCAAGGCTGTTACATCAAGATGCCCATGGTTTGTGTCACTTATTCAATAAACATTTATCCAGTACCACCTACACTGTAAGCACGGTATGCCTAGGAATTAAATAGGGGATTAGGATATAATCTTGTCCTCAAGGAGTTAGCTAACTGCTTCGCCTTTGCATTTCTGGGAATTCTGGAACTGGATTTCTATTTGCCCAGAAAAAGATATTAGCTAACCAAATAGAAATTCTCTTCAACATTATTTCTCAGCCCCCAGGCAACCCATGTTTTCTTTCCCGATTCCCCTCTATATTCTTAATTTATTGCTTTGCCCAGTTTTGGTAACTAGTGTTCCTTCTGAATTCTGTATTTTGGATCTTCTGCTCATGGAGGGTGTTTCCCACACTGTGCTGAACTTTAGAACTAATTCTTCTCTATTTTGGCCACAGTTTTTTCAGCTGTCTTTTATGGAAGCTTCTCAGCTTCTACTTGCTTTGACCTCTCTTCTGTGTATCCTGTAACTGTTGTCTGCTGCCTGAAAATGTTTTGATATTTTACTTTGTTGTCATACTATCATAGGAAAATTTTATAATCTGATCTATTTGAGAGGTGACCAGGATCCCTACTGAATGTATACTTTTAATTCTGATGCATAAAATAAAAATGCTACTCAGTTTTAGCATATTAAATAAAGATAAACTTATATATGAAAACAAATTCATCTGGTTCTAATAACTTTTTCTACATATTTTGGACAACATTGTAGTAATAGTGGGGTGGGGGTACCACTATTCACCTTCAATATAAGGTGAATAAATGGTAATGGAAAAATACAGTAAAGAAAAGAAAATGGAGAAAAAAATAACACAGACAATTGAAAAAAAAGATTTACTTTGCCATTATTGAATTCAGAGTCACCAGAAAACAGAATTGACATCAAAACATTTTTTGTGTCTTGTGTTTTCAAATTTCCCACCATATCTTAGACTGTGGTTTGTTAACCACTGGAATGCTTCTTCATTCCAAGAAATTCTGTAAGTTTTTTCAAACATATGAGTTTAATTTGCATTTGATACTGATTTTTTCTAGGGTATTATAGAGTGCATGATCTTTTACATCATTTCTCTTTGTTACAGCAGCAAACAAGTGTTTCACTTATTCTAGTCATGTTAAGAGGGGCTTCCTATAATCAGATTAAATTCCAGTTTTACAAGCGTATGAAAATATGTCTTAGAAAACTTGTTAGGAGAATCTGATAACAATTAATGTCAAAATTACATGGATTATTTTTAAAGTACTATGTTTTTTTCTACTTGAGAACTTAAAAATCAAAGTGTTTCTGAAGCGTTAAAAGGTCTAGTTTAAGAAAATTGTTTAGAGGTTTTTTTCTACTTTAATACTCATAGAACCTAGGTTTTCAGATTTTGCTTTCATGAGATCTATGTTTTGTATAAAATAGCCTTTAATTGATCTCATTTTAAACAAGACTAATATTGTGACAGGACACAGCTGAGCAGTAGCTTATTCTTAGGTAGGGGCTGACAAGCAGCTGTTCCCAAGGCAACAGCGTTATCTCAAGGTCAGACACTAACCCCCACGTTTGGCTTCTGTTAACTTTGCTTCACCACGTAGGCAGGAAGCCTGGAGCTATTTAAACCTCTGGAGATCAAAGCTTCTTGCTCAAAATTTGGGATTCCCCTTGGAGCCCATGCGTAATGAAGGATCGCGCTCCACAATCTCTCCTGCGTGTGAGTTATTTTCTGCAATAACATAACCATTTAAAAAAGGAGATATGATCACCTAGGAAATGGTTTATTTGGCTTGTATGATATTGGATTATCCGTTTAACTACTTCTCTACTTTGCACTCCCTCTCTCTACCCTTTTCACTGCCACAATTTGAGTTGATTATTCATTTTAAAAAATTACAGATATATGAAATTTTAATTCAGTTTACTATACCACAATTTAGAGTCATGATCTGGGTTGTTTTGTTTTTTTACACTGAAGAATTTACAGAGAACAATCTCTCAGTTATCAGAGCCATGCATTCATGAGCAAACAATTTTGAAAAAATATTTTAAAAATCACCCAATCATGTCATATTTTTGTCTATGTTTTTGCATTAACATAGGTACCAAAGTTACCAATGTTTCACTTGTTCCAAAATTATTTAGACTCTGAAAAATTGAAATATACCTTCATTATGCCTTTAGGGATTCATTTAGTTCAGTAATGTTTGAAAATACTAGTGCATATTACTAATGGGCTGTAGACTTTTGCATTGAGCTTCCATATATGCTACTGCAATTGAAATGCCAAAAAAAAAACAAAGCTCTTGTAGGTCTGTGCTTCTGCCTGAGGTGAAATTGTAGAGGGAAGGTCAGCACTGAGTCCACTTTACCAGGCATTGTTTTAGGCACTATAGATACAGTGGTAAGTAAAAGAGATAAAAATCTGTGCCTTCTAATGAGGCACAGAAAAATTAATAAGGATAGATGATAGACAATAGTGACAGATATATAGATGACAGGTAGATGGAAGGAAGGAAGATGACAGGTAGATGGATTGAAGGAAGGAAGGAAGGAAGGAAGGAAGGAAGGAAGGAAGGAAGGAAGGAAGGAAAGAAGGAAATATGGTATATTAGTGATAAGTGCTAACATAAAAATAAAGCAGGTGAGGGTGACAAGGAGTGTGAGGGTGACTTAAAATTTTAAGTAGAGTACAGAGGAAGACCATACTGGTAATGGTGACATTTTATTACAGAGTGAAATAGGGTGAGGGAACAAACTAAGAAGACTGTTCATGGTATAGAAAACAGGAAGTTCAAAGACTGGGGCAGGAATGGGTCTGGTATGTATGAAGAACTGCTAAGATATCCATGTAATTAATTTGTCAATTTCACAGATGCCAACTCCCCATTTGGAAAGTTAATTACAAGAAAACAACACTAAAACTTCTTTAAATTATAAGAAAAAAATGGCTTTGTGAGAACCCAGAACCATTCATGCCAACTGTTCACTTATTTTGTCAATTTTTGTGTGGATCTACTTTATACTTTATAAAGGATATTCCTTTTCAAGCATAAGGATGTTCCTATGCAATTTTATACATCTAAGTCAGTGATTTTCAACTGGTGTGCTATGGCACACTAGTGTGCAGCAAGAATTTTTAAAACATGCAATACCTGACTATTTAGTCAGGGGCACTGACCTCTAAAGGTGATAAATAGCTAACTAATGAACCAATTACAATAGTTAATAGGCTAACAAACCTACAAACACAATGGGTATTTTTAAATTCTTATAATTTATTCTTAATTGTGTACCATATACTATTTGAGGGCAAAAAATTTAGTGCAGACACATTTAAAATGAGCTTTTAACTTTATTTTTATGTTTCTACAATATAAGTATTTTTTATATTTTTCTGTTTAAGCTAGCAAAAATAATTGATTTACTAAAAAAAGTTTTGATACTATTTTTTACTACAACATAGTGAATCAAAAAAGATTTTTATTTTTTTCACTAAGTTGGAAATTTATAAAGTTATTATTACTAATTTCCCTTGTTTTACAAACACATCTTTCTTCATCTGCCTGAGTATATTTTTTCTTTTGTTTTAATATGCTGCCTCTTTCTAAATTTATTTTCTGGAAGCAATAGAATATTACTGTGTTTATTATCAGAAAAGAAAAGCATATTTCTACTTTTAAACAAGTTAAAAATTGTGTAAATGTACCACAGCTTTTTTATCCAGTCATCTACTGATGGACACATAGATTACTTCCAAATCTTGTCTATTATAATAAATAACTCTGCAATGAACAATGGAATACTACTTGGCTGCAAGAAAAAAAAAGGGAATCTTACCTTTTGCAACTGCATGGATGAACCTGGAGAGCATTATGCTTAGTGAAATAAACCAGTTGGAGAAAGACAAGTACCATATGATTTCATTTATATGTGGACTGTAATGAACAAAATAAACTAACAAACAAAATAGGAGACTCATAAATAAGAGAACAGACTGACAGCTGTCAGTGTTGGGGGACTGGATTAAAAAAGGTGAAGGGTTTAAGCAAAAAAAAAACCAAAACGACCCTCATAGACACAGGTAACAGTGTGTTAATTAACAGAGGGAAAAGGGGATGGGAAGATGTCAAGAAGGGTGAAAGGAGGGTAAATTGTGATGGAAGATTTGACTTGGGGTGGTGAACACACGATACAATATAAAGATGATGTATTATAGAATTATATGCCAGAAACTTACATAATTTTATTAACCAATGTCAGTCATCCCATTAAATTCAGTAAAAAACAAGTTAGAAATTGTGTAAGAATTGACCCATATGAAATGGTCTCTCTCTCCTGGGTGATGACAAGCTACATACCCAACAGCCAATTATGAATTTTATTTTTATTTTTTTGTACTTGTATTTATTTTTTAAATTACAGGTGATATACAATATTATATTAATTTCAGGTGTAGAACTACATTATTAAACAGTCATATAACTTATGGTCACCCTGATTAATTTAGCACCCATCTGACACTAGTCATTATGATATTATTATTTCCCCTAAGCTATATTTTATATCCTATGACTATTTTGTAACATCCAGTTTGTACTTCTAAAACCCTTTACCTTTTTCACACATTCCTCCAATGCCCCTGCCATCTGGCAATGGACAATATGTTCTTTGTATCTATGATTCTGTTTCTGTTTTGCTTGTTTATTTTGTTTTTTAGATTCCTCATACAAGCAAAATCATCTGGTATTTGTCATTCTCTCTCTGACTTATTTGGCTTAGCAAAAAACCCTCTAGCTCCATTCATGTTGTAGATGACAGGATTTCATTCTTTTTTATTGCTAAATCATATCCCCTTATATGCACTACTTCTTTATCCATTCATCTATTGGTAGATACTTACATTGCTTCCATATTTTGACTATTGTAAATAATGTTGCAGTTAACATATGAATATTGTGACTTTTTGATTTAATGTTTTGGGATTCTTCAGATAAATACCCAAAGTTGAGTTACTGGGTTCTTGTTTGTCTCTTGTTATAACCTTTGTTTTAAAGTCTCTTTTTGTCTGGTATAAATATTGCCACTCAGCTTTTTTTGTTTGTTGGTTTCCATTTTCATGAAATATCTTTTTCTACCCTTTAACTTCCTGTCTGTGTGTGCCTTTCAGTCTGAAGTGAGCCTATATTTATTGCCATTTTACTATTCATATTTTTTTCATTTTTTTCTTCTTCTTAAAGAAAACTAACATTTCTTGTAATACTGGTTTGGTGGTGATGAACTCCTTTAACTTCTTCCTGTCTGGGAAGTTCTTTATCTGTCATTTTATTCTAAATGATAGCTTTGGTGGGTAATGTAATCTTGGTTTTAGGTCCTTGCTTTCCATCACTTAATATTTCATACCAATCTCTTCTAGCCTGCAAAGTTTCTCTTGAGAAATCAGCTGACAGCTTTATGGGAGCCCCCAGCAGGCAACTAACTGCTTTTCTGTTGTTGCTTTAAGATTCTCTATTTGTCTTTAACTTTGGGCACTTTAATTATGATTTGTCTTGGTGTGGGCCTCTGGCTTTGGAACTCTGCACTTCCTGTACTTGTATGTCTATTCACCAAGCTATGGAAGTTTTCTGTCATTATTTTTAATAAGTTTTCAATTCCTTTCTCTCTTCTCCCTCTAGCACTGTCATAATGAGAATGTTGATATGCTTGAAGTCATCTCAGATCTCCTTACATTATCTTCAATTTTTTTCTTTTTTTATTAAATTTATGAGAGTAACATTTGTTAATAAAATTATACAGGTTTCAGGTACACAATTCTGTAATATACCATCTGTATATTGTATTGTGGGTTCACTACCTCAAGTGGATTCTATTTTTTCTGTTCTGATTAGGTCTTTTCTGCTGATTAGGTGGTTTGTTTCTGTGCTTCATGTATTCTACTATTGATTACCTGTAATTTACTGTTTATTTCAGTTAGTGTATTCTTCATTTTTGACTGGTTCTTTTTCATGGTTTCCATGTTCTTTTTTATGCTATTGAAATTCTCACTGTGTTCCTTGAGAATCCTAATAACCATTGTTTTGAATTCTGTATCTAGTAGTTTGCTTGCCTTCATTTTATTTTAGTTCTTTTTCTGGAGATTTCTCTTGTTCTTTCATCTGGGACCTATTTCTTTGTATCCTTCCCTGTATTCTTCCCTGTGGTTTGTTTCTGCGTTTTAGGTACAGCTGCTACATCTCCTGGTATTGGTAGAGTAGCTTTATGTAGTAGGTGTCCTGTAGGGCCCATCAGCACAGCCTGCTGAGTCATCTGAGCCAGGAACTCCAGGTGCACCACCTCCTCCCAATATGAGTTGTGTACACCCTCCTGTTGCAGTGGAGCCTTGATTTCCATTGGCACATCACTGGGAGGGATTGGCCCCCAGGCCAACTGGCTATGAGGACTAGATCCTGCTATTATAGTGGAGAAGCTGCTATATACAAGGGCTGACCCCACTGAAACAGGTCCTGTGTTGCCTGTTGAGTCCATGTCATGAGTGTATGGCTAGTAGAGGTGGTAGCATTGTAATCTGGCATGGTGTGAAGCTGTTCATGGGTTACTCTGGCTCTGGAGCATTCCAGGGGTTACAGGCCAAGTTCAGCCACTGTCTGTTCCCTGTCTGGTGCTATCCAGAGTCATTAACTGTGGAGAAATCAGTGGGTGGCTGCTACTTGTGCTGGCCTGGTATGTACCCAGGAGATGCCAAGCTGTGAAACAAGGCTAGCTGCTGCTAGTGCTGGGCCTGGGGCCACTTAAGAAGAGACACAGGGCACACAGAGGCTAATGTTGCTTATTTGAGAGATTTTAGGAATGTCCAAAGCATGAGCCAAGAGAGGCTATTTATATGGAAATACCACTGGAAAGGGCTTGGATGGGCTGCTAATATGGTGGGACAGGGTCTTAGAGAATCACCAAGGCAGGATAACAGTGATAGCCAGGTTGATGGAGACACAGATATGGTGCCACTTGCTGCCTCTGTGGTGATGGCTCAGCAAAGGATCAATGGCCTCTGCCAGCACTTCTGTCTAGGAGAAAGCTGCCATTCCAGCACTCATCCTGATGCCAAATAGTTCATTTCCTCCATTATATTTCTGATGCCTTTCAAGCTGCTGCCCTACTGCTGGAGCTCAGAGTGAGTGAGTCCAAGTAAGTCAGAGCATGGGCCCTTTAAGAGGAATGCCTGAAACAACACAAGTCCTCCATCTCACTCAGCCACAATCTCTGCTGGTCTTTACAGCCAGAAGTTATAGAGACCTCTCTTCAATACACTAGAACCCTGGGCTGGCTGTGCTGGTGTGGGGTTGGAATGTCTAACTCCTCAGAGGGTAGCTCCACATTGGAGATATTCCTCCAGATTTTTAACTGCCCCACATGACCCTTTCAGGTCTCTACTCCTACCAGTCTAAACATGGTTTTTTCTTTGTTCTTAATTGTAGGTCATTTGTTGAGCTATATTTCAGGTGATTCTGAATTATCATTTTTCTGTAGTTCAGTTGTAATTTTGATGTGGTTATGGGAGGTTCTGAGTACATCATTTACCTATGTCACTCTCTTGACCAGAAGCCCAATTATGAATTTCAAAAAAGCAATTTTTAGCCTTGGCTGGTGTAGCTCAGTGGATTGAGTGCGGGCTGCGAACCAGGCATTGCAGGTTCAATTCCCAGTCAGGGCACATGCCTAGGTTGCAGGCCATGACCCCCAGCAACCGCACATTGGTGTCTCTCTCTCTCTCTCTCTCTCTCCCCCTTCCCTCTCTAAAAATAAATAAATAAAATATTTTTTTAAAAAAGCAATTTTTAGTTTTGAATTAAAACATGAGCAGAATTATGCAAAGTAATTTTCTCAAAGTAGAATTTATTATGCATGATGTACAGGTATAAAAGAGTATATTAGACTCTAGATATATTATTTAAAATTCTTAATCATCAATCTCAAACTTGGTTAGGAACTGCTATTCAATATCATACTCACAGGACATCCTCATACATTCACACATCAATGAGGCAGTTGCATCAGATTCATGCAAGGTGAATGACAAATTCTAACCCTCATGATATTTAAGTAATTTTACATGATAGAAGAACTCAAGCTTTTGTAAGACAGATAATTACTTTTATTGTGGTGGGAGAAGCTCTTTGATTGTTCACTGACAGTTTCTTCAATGCCAAGTTTATTTTTCATACTAATGTTCTTTATAAGAATCATTCCAATCATATTTTCATAGTACACTTGGAGAATACCAAGAAAATGTCCATGCTTGCAAGTCAACCAGCTATCTGTATTGCTACAGAAGAGAGGGACTCCATAAGAGTTAAAACCAGCAAAGGTACTGTGGAGGAAGTGCTAAATCTTTTGAGTAGCACAGATTATCATGTCTGCTTATAGAAAAGCTAGTCCTTGCAATTTGTTTTTAAAAATAATTTAAATTTAAAGTAAGAATTGGAAATGTGTATTTCCACTTCTGAATTAAGTAGTGATACTTCTTTTACATGTTTGGTCTTGGTTCATGGAGAGATGTAAATTCGATAATCAAGCCTCATCACTTTTAGCTTTATAACCAGATCTAATAATATGTTCTATTGTTGTTTCTGTGAGGTAGAGAAAATATTTTGCTCAAAACAAAAGATTACTTGATTCTTCATATTGTTTTCCTTCTTACTTTGACAACAGCTATGTGAGATATATTTTATTATTTTGTTCTGATTACACAGAACACTTTTGTAACAACCAGATAGTTGGATGCAGTATTACTGTTGGAATATTTATAGAGTCATCTGTATATTTTTATCTTTTTCATAAAAATAAATGCACTGTAGGACTAATTTTATTAAACATTTAGATGATGTAGGATACCTCCTTTTGTAATCAATAAAACACCATTATAAAATTCCTTTATGTGATTGTAGAACTTGAGGAAAATAAAATGATAGGATTTTTCCTTCATATTTGCTTCACCAAAAGTATATAAATTCCATGTGTACAATCCAAGGCTTGCTTGATTTGTTATGACATTGATACCTCAGATGTACTTATTTTTATTTTATTTAAAATAACTTATACCTCAGTTATTTTATTTAAATTTAACTGAAAATTTAGTTAAACACCTTGGTATCAAACAAAATAAACTAGTGGATATTTCCAGTTGTATTTTGAATTGGGAATCAAATATAATGTCTTAGAATTTGACACTATCAATTATCAATTTTATTATGTTGTTGGTCAATAATTATACTGCAAATAAATTATCATCAGGCTGTTTTTGAATAAACAACGCTTTATAAAAATAATCTTAGGCCCTGGCTGGCATAGCTCAGTGGATTGAACTCGGGCTGGGAACCAAAGTGTCCCAGGTTCGATTCCCAGCCAGGGTACATTCCTGGGTTGCAGGCCACAACCCCCAGCAACCGCACATTGATGTTTCTCTCTCTCTCTCTCTCTCTCTCTCTCTCTCTCCCTCTCTGTATCTATCTCCCTCCCTTCCCTCCCTAAAAGTAAATAAAAATAAAATCTTAAAAAAAAATCTGAAATTATATTTGAGAAATGTGTTAAAACCAAAGATCATAATTATGACTGTAGTAGATGATTAGCAAAACTATTTTTTCTCTTTGAATTTTGGAGGTCACCTCTAACAAAAACAACTTTGGTTATGGCCATGAGTTACTGTTCACAAATATGGCTGAATGCAGCCCCATCAGTTTTAAGTGTCATCTCCTACCGTTCCTTTTTCTTTAGACTCTCTTCTCTGTACTGCACTCACCCACCCACTACTCCTTTCCTCCAGTGTATGCAGAGACTTTCTGTATGCTTTTTTTAAAGATTTTATTTATTTATTTTTAGAAAAGGAAGGAAGGGAGAAAGAGAGAGAGAGAGAAACATCAATGAGCGGTTGCTGGGGCCGTGGCCTGCACCCCAGGCATGTGCCCTGACTGGGAATCAAACCTGCGATGCTTTGGTTCGCAGCCCGCACTCAATCCACTGAGCTACACCAGCCAGGGCAACTTTCTGTATGCTTTTCATTTGACTTGGGATACCCTTCCCACTTCTCTTCCCCAAACAAACCTTTTGATTTTCTAGGCTCTCTTAATGCCTGGTAGATTTCTATAAATGTTTTATAGTGTTTAGCAGGTAGTATTGAAATGGTTTATCCTCTCTTCTTTCTTTTCTTCATTTATGAATCATCCAGCAGAGCGTCAGATATCTAATTACTGCTCGGTGAATGCTAACATAACTGAACTAAAAATGACTAGTCTCTTTAATAATAAATCAGTGCACTTAACTAGCTAACTTCTGAATTCTGAAGCTCCTTTAAAGGCTTCTGCTCCTATAGAGCCTTTGTTCTGGTAATTATTTAGATAGTATAATATACAAATCATAACTTTGATCACATGTAAAATTATTTATTGTGACAAAGAAGCTCCAGATCAAATCATGAAAATGGCTCTGCATGTGATCTGAGGATTCCTATTTTGATTTAGCATGGAAAGTTATATGGATTCAAGGAGAAACTATAAACTAAACAGCTTTCAAGTACCTTAAAAGGTCCATGGATCATACATTGACTTAAGTAGTGTCCACTAATAATTCATGTCCACCTGAAGCCTATGAATGTAACCTTATTTAGAAATAAAATATTTGCGTATATAATCAAATGGTGATGCCATCCTGGGCTTGGATAGGCTTAAATTCAATATGACTAATGTCCTATAAGAAGAGGGAAATTTTAACACAGGGACACAAACACATAGGGGAGAAAGCCATATGAAGATAGAAGCAGAGATTAGAGAGTAGAATTTACAAGCCAAATAATGCCAAAGATTGCTAGCAAATTCTGGAAGCAGCAATAAAGAATTCTTTCCCACAGCTTTCGAAGGGCATGGCCATACTGACATCTGTACTTCAAATGCCTAGCTTCAAGAACTGTGAGAGAATACATTTCTATTATTTTAAGCCTTCAAGTCTGTGGCACTTTGATATGACTTAGAACTAATTATGGAATTCTGTTAGTTTTAGGAAACTAATACAAATAACCTGCACTTACTGATAAGGAAATGCTGTTTTAGATCAGTTGATAAACATTTATTAACTTTGCTTGATAGACATAATGGGAAACATTAGGAATATATTCTTGAAGTGTTTCAAAAATATAGGAAAGACAGACATATTAACAGAATTGTCAATGTCACATGAAGCAGGCACCCACCCACCTGCCATTTGCTCTGTCTTTCTGCCTCTGAATATAGTTGGATGAATGAGGTTTGGAGCTATGACAACTATCTTATGTGTAAAAGAATTGAAGAAAAAC
This sequence comes from Phyllostomus discolor, assembly GCF_004126475.2. Classification (NCBI taxonomy): domain Eukaryota; kingdom Metazoa; phylum Chordata; class Mammalia; order Chiroptera; family Phyllostomidae; genus Phyllostomus; species Phyllostomus discolor. Next base: position 63,845,853 of record NC_040905.2, read on the forward strand.
AGACCCAGACACCTGACATAAGTAAGCCACCAAACAAATCTGAAATGTCTTCCTTTTATTCATCTTATATGGGAAGCAATGAACCCTATTGAATGAACTATAGTAGGATTCTCTGAGAATTGCAGCTCAGGTATTCTGACGAATACACTGAAATACGTTCAAGGTATTTAAAAAGAAAAATAAACTCTTGTCCCAAACTGGATAATCAGGCAAAGTTTCAGTGAGTATGAAAAAATGATCAAGAAATAGGAGAATAGCCTCCTAGGAAAAAGCAATAGCTGATAAAGGCAGCAAGCTGTGAAAGAGTATGGTGGTCAGCCTTAAGTGTTTTCCCATTATTATTATAGACAGCATGGGGAGGTTCAAGTCATGAAAACTTTTGTATGCCCTAATAAGGTCATTGAACTTTATTCTATAAACAATGGGAACCTACAGGGATTTTTTTAAGCAGAGTGTTTTGAGCTTAATTTACAGTTAGATACTTCTGTTGATATTGTACCCTTTAAATTTATAAGGCTAGAATCATAGTTAAAAAGCTCTCTGTAATAGTTCAGGCAAGAGATGATGATGACATAAATCATAACTGATAATAGAACTATTAAGAAAGGTATATTTTCAAGAAAGGGTTAGGAAGCAAAATTAGAAGTACATGGTTTATTTGGATGTGGAGATAAGGAAGGTAAAAGGACTTACAATGACTCTCAGCTTCCTGGCTTGAGAAGATGGTATATAAAGGAGAGAGGAGAAAGAACTAGTTATTTTAGGAGGTCACAACTTAGTTTCCAAATGTCAAATACTTAAACTTTTAAAAACTCATTGCTTAATTGAAAGTTAAGTTAAACACATGTCCCTACTATAGCACATACAGAATATAACTCATTTTCTTGATGGCTCATGGTAATAATTGTGAATATGGATTATTGTTAGGGACTATAAAATGTTGATACACTCAGGGGCTTGAGTTAATATGGTAATTATGGAATATATATGTGTGTGTATATATATATATATATATGACAGGTAATTATGGAATATTATGACGTTATTTAAGTTGTCCTATATGATTTTAATAGTTACTTTTATCCTTCATTATTTTGAGGATATGGATGATCACTTCATTTACTCCTTTAATCATATATTCAATTCACAGCATTCACAGCATGTGAGACATTGCTCTGGACATGGAGGGTATAGTGCTGAGCAAGACAGACACACTATTCTTCTCTGTGGCCTTATACAGGGTGGGACAAAAGTAGTTTTAGAGTTGTGAGTATGAGTATGCAAAATATAGAGGTTATTTGATTCTTGTATTATCATTTATTAATAACTGTATTATTTTCCATATGAACAACTGTAAACTTACTTTTCCGCACCCTATAGTAAAGGATAGACAAAAAACAAGCAGAGACATAAATATCAATAAAATCATATGTAGTAATAAGTGCTTTTAAGGAAATGAAATAGAAATGGCAAGGAGCTGGGCCAATAGAGAAATTGCCTTTCAAGAGCTTTGTAAGTAAAGCCTAACCAGATGACCAGGAGCTTGTGCTGCTAACCTTTGATAAAATAAGCATTTCAAAGTCAAAAGCCAATTAGAGGAAAGATAAGAGGAAGCAGATTTGCTGAGTTTGAGGACCTGAGAGATTGTGAAGCTAAGTGATTAAGAGATTTGAGGCAGTAAGAATTGAGGGTAGAGTTGGTTGTGGCCCTCATCATATAGACCTTGCAGGCCATCATAAGGAGATGAATTTTATTACAATTATTGTACACTGAGGAAGGGTTGATGTGTTCTCAGCATGGAAATGATAAAATCACTTTTATACTTTAAAAAGAGAGTTCATGTTGCTTTGTGGGGGAAGGAATGTAGAGAAATAAATCAATAGGAAGTCACTGGCCAACTAAAAAGTTATGGGTTTGATTCCTGGTGATAGCACATACCCAGGTTGCAGGTTTGATCTCCAGTGGGGCATCAATTTCTCTCTCTCTCTCTTTGTCATCTAGGTTTATATCTCTCCTTTCCTTTCTATTATAGGCAGTGAAAAAAAATTTCATTGGGTGAGAATTTAAAAAAATTAATTTTTTAAATTGAAAGTAAGGAGACCAGTTAGGAAGACACTGCATTAGTCCAGGCGAAAGTAGCAATGGGAAAAAAGAGTAGATGAATCAAGTATACATTTTGAAGGAAAAAATTACAGAAGCTATTGTTGATAGAATATTTTCCTCTCTCCATTTGCTACTACTTTCCTGTGGATTATGACATTCAGATTATCAAGTGGCTAGGATTATTTAAAATGGGTAATGTGTGATAGTGTGAAGTGTTTCTTATAAGTGCAGTTTGAATTTTAGTGTATTTTTGTTTTTATGCTACTTTTTGGGTTCTCAGAAGGTTGTTGGAGAGTAACTTCTATAAAAATATGATTACTGTATTATAAAGTAATTTTAAGTTTTTAGTTTGTGGACAAAAACATTTTTTTAAATGCTCTTTAAAGAGCTTGTTTGATATTCTCAGAGAACCAGAGCAAAGCAATAAATGTTTATCAAGGGATTATGTCTCCTGGAAGTCCAAAGCTTAGAACTCTGGGATATTCTGATTTTCATCCATCATATACTTTCTGACCTTGCTCAATACATTTAATGGCTCTGTGTTACAGTTTCTCAATCTTTGAATGGGAATAATGATCTTTTCCATCTAAGCTGAGATATATTTGTAAAGCATGTAGAATTTGCCAAGAAAAAATCACTACATACATGACAATTTATTGTTAGTTTTATGGCCAATTCAAACCCCAAAAGAACTGAAGTCATTGCCATTTGAAGGTTGTCCAGATCATATTTTAGACAGATGACTGACCCTACACAATAGTCACACACAGTCCCTGAACAATTACACTCAAACTCTGCCTTGGCTTTCACAGAAGAGAAATATGATTGTTAAATCAATGTGGCTATAAAAATGACCTGTGTTTCTTCAGTGCAGTTGGGAACTGTAAGAACACGCTGGAATTGGAAGGTTGAAGAGAAATCAGCACTGTTCTTGTAAATATTGTTTGTTTTGAGGTGAAAGAATTGAAGACTGCTTAGGGTTTTTTTTTAGGTAAATATTCATGAGAAATATTTCATTTAATCCAGAATTTACTGTGTAGCTAATAATAATAAAGTCAGAATCTAGTGAGTGTGATAAGAAATACTAAGTCTTTATAATAACCGTGAATTGGTAGAAATTATTTACATTTGTTGAAATGAAGTAAGGTGCATAGAGAAGGTGACATTTCAACTAGGTCTTCAAAAAAGAGGGTTCCACTGGAAAGATAAGGGAGAAGAAGGCTTTCCTCGTGAGAAGACAAGGTGAATCAACACATTCAAGTGGAAACATAGTGGTTACATCAGAAGAGCTGGATTCTTTAATTTCAGTGAAGCACACAGCAGGTGAAGAAACTAGATAAATAAGAAAGAGGGTAGCCGTATTGGAAATATCCACTCTCAAAATAACTATGAGTAGTTTTTTTAAAAAAAATCAGATCAGTTTAAAGGACTAGAAAAAAAAAATTATTCCATTTTTAATTGATATATAATTCACATGTCATAAAATTCACCCTTTTGAAATATATATAGCTCAGTGATATTTGCTACTCACAGAATGTACAGCCATCACCACTGCCTAATTTTAGAAAGGTTTCATCACCAAAAAATATTCCATATTCAATATCTGTCACTCGTCCCTCCCCACTCCCCATAGTACCAATAATACCTGGTATCACTATCACTAATACAAATTAGTGGTAGAGACTGCCAACATAAAAAACATTCGAGCCTACAGAAAATTTTTGGTGAGTTTATTTGAGCCAAACTTATAATAATTGCCAGGAAGCAAAATCTCAATGAATTGAGAAATGCTCTGGAAAATGGCAGTTTAGCACCTTAGTTTATACATTACAATCAAAAGAGGAGGTAAAGGGATTTACATGAAATCCACTGGTGATAGATTAGGGAGGCAAGAGAATGCAAAGCAGGAAACCTCTGGGACTGGGTAAAAAGTAAAAGAATAGACATTTCTTTTGCATAGGTGGGTATAGGATAGTTTAGAGATAACAATGAACATGGTAAAAGTAGCAATGAGGGGGTTTGTGGTCTCCGCTTGGTGCAGTACCTGTGCCTTCAGTGGTCCAGAAAAAGGAAATTTGGCATTCCAAACGTATGTTATCATAGATGCACAAAAGACAACATACAGCCTCAGTTAATCTAAAGATTGACCTTTCTTGGGGAAAAATACTGGCCTCGGACATGGCTACCTGTCCTGAGCTGCTTTTAGTTAATAAGTTTTAATTTCAGACCATCCTCTGTGGTTACTTTAGGTCTCTGAGTTTGCAAGACTGCCACGCTGGCCTCCCCTGAGCTGACAGGTTTAATATGTGGCACCTTTTCTTCCACAAAACCACTAATTGATTTTCTTGTCTCTGTGGATTTGAATATTGTGAACATTTTAGGTACTTGAAATCATAAAATATGTGGCTCTTTGCAACTGGTTACTTTCATTTGTAGTTCCATTTATGTTGTAACAGTACATTATTCTGTTTTATGGTCAAATAACATTCCATTATATGGGCTACCATGTTTTGTTTACACATTCATCAGTTGATAAACATTTAGGTTGTGTCACTTTTTGGCTATTATAAAGATTACTGCTATGAATAGTCATGTAAGGTTTTGTACAGACATATGTTTTCAATTGTCTTCAGAGTATACCTCAGAGTGGAATTACAGGGTAATTGAATAACTATTTTTAATATATTGAGGAACTGCCAAGCTGTTCTTCAAACTGGCTCCATTATTTGACAATTCCAACAGCAATATAGGAGGGTTCCAATTTCTCCACATCCTCTCCAACACATGTTATTGTCTGTCTTTTTTATTTTAGCCAATATGCTGATTGTGAAATCATTTCTTACTGAGGTTTTGATTTATGTTTCACTGATAATCAATGATTTTGGTTGAAAATCTTTTCATGTGTTTCCTAGTCATCTGTATATCTTCTCTGGAGAAAAATCTATTCAAATTCTTTTTCCATTATTAAATTGGATTATTTGTCTTCTTATCATTGAGTTATGAGAGTTCTTTATATATTCTGAATTTAAGTTCCTTCTTAGATATCTCAGATATATGATATCTGATGAAAAGGTATATTTATCTTGCCCATCTGGGTTGTCTGTTTCTTGATTTCTTTTGAAGCACAATTTAAAGAATTTTGATCAAGTTCTATTTATGTATTTTTATCTTTTGTTCATGGTGCTTTTTATGGCATATCTAACTATCCATTGCCAAAGCTGAGGTCAGAAACATCTATCCCTATGTTTAATGTAAGAGTTGTATATTTTTAGCTCCTATATGTAGGTTTTTGATCCACTTTAAATTAATTTTGTGTATGGTATGAGACAAGGCTCACCTTCATTCTTTTGGATGTACACATGCAGTTGTCCCAGCACCACATGCTTAAAGACTGTTCTCTTCTGCTGTATAGTCTTGGCACAATATAATATACAACTTGAAAGGTGTTAGCCATATAACCTTATAGATTTCTGGGATATTTATTTCTAATTAAATTTTATTTTATACAATATGGATTTTTATAATGAGTCTCAATTTCTTAGCATTCTAAAGTTAAAGATAATAGTAATAAAAGTATATTCTTTAAGGGAGCTTAGCTAATACCAAGTTTTGAATTCAACTAAATATATAAACCAACTAATAAACATTCATTAAATATGATATTCCATCACTTTTTAAAACAGTTTGAATAAAAAGGTAAGGAAGTGCTCTCTGAGGCTACAAGTTATAAATTTTATTTTTTTCTAATTTTTAATAATTTTTAGAACTTCCACCCAGCAACCTTGTGTTCCTGTACATTCCCCAGGTGCCCCATGCTATCTCACCTCAAGTTTCCACCTGCACTGTCCCCTCTGCTAGCAACACTCTTTCCTGACAATGACTCACCTAATAGAATTTACCTTCCAAGTTATATTTAAAATTTTGCTTTCATATTTTTTAAATAAATGTCATTCATTATGCTACTACAATTGTCCCATTTTACCCCCTCACTCCCCTCCACCTTGTACACCCTCTCCCACCCACATTCCCCCCTTTGGTTCATGTCCATGGGTTGTACATCTAAGTTCTTTGGCTTCTATATTTCCTATACTATCCTTATCCTCCCCTGTCTATTTTCTACCTACAATCTATGCTACTTATTCTCTGTACCTTTTCTTCCTCTCTCCTCCTCCCACTCCCCTGTTGCTAACCCTCCATGTGATCTCCATTTCTGTTCGTGTTCTAGTTGTTTGCTTAGTTTCTTTTGGTTTTGCTTTAGGTGTGGTTGTTAATAATTGTGAGTTTGCTGTCCTTCTATACATGTTTTTTCTTTATCTTCTTTTCTTAGATAAGTCCCTTTAACATTTCATAAAATAAAGGCTTGGTGATGATGAACTTTAACTTGACGTTATCTGAGAAGCACTTTATCTGCCCTTCCATTCTAAATGAAAGCTTTGCTGGATAGAGTAATCTGGGATATAGGTCCTTGTCTTTCATGACTTGGAATACTTCTTTCCAACCCCTTCTTGCCTGTAAGATCTCTTTTGAGAAATCAGCTGACAGTCTGATGGGAACTCCTTTGTAGGTTACTGTCTCCTTAACTCTTGCTGCTTCTAGGATTATCTCCTCCATTTTTACCTTGGCTGATGTAATTATGGTGTGCCTTGGTGTGTTCCTTCTTGGTTCCAACTTCTTTGAGACTCTCAGAGCTTCCTGGGCTTCTTGGAGGTCTATTTCCTTTGCCAGAATGGGGAAGTTCTCCTTTATTATTTGTTCAAATACGTGTTCAATTTGTTTCTTTTCCTCTTCCCCTTCTGGAACCCCTATAATCTGGATGTTGGAACATTTAAAGATGTCCTGGAGACTCCTAAGCCTCTCCTCATTTTTTTTGAATTCTTGTTTCTTCATTCTTTTCTGGTTGGATGTTTCTTTCTTCCTTCTAGTCCACACACCATTGATTTGAGTCCCAGTTTCCTTCTTATCACTATTGGTTCCCTGTACATTTTTCTTTATTTCACTTAGCACAGCCTTCACTTTTTCATCTGATTTGTGACCAAATTCAACCAATCCTGTGAGCATCCTGATCACCAGTGTTTTGAACTGTGCATCTGATAGGTTAGCTGTCTCTTCAAGAGTGGTTTCATGAGATAATTTCTTTTTTTAAAACTTTTTTTATTGTTGTTCAAATACATTTGTCTCCATTTTCCTCCCACCTCTCCCCCAACCCCAGCCAGCTCCACTTCCCAACCTTGATCCTAATTTCTTGAAACTTTATTCTTTCCTTGTAGGCTGGTCAGTTCTCAGAGAAAATGATTACCACTTTCCTTTCTTGGCTGCCAGTTTTTTTAGAGGAGAGAGAGAGGGGAGAACCAGTACGATATTTAGACTTTCTTTTTAATTGAGATAAAATTTACATTTAAGAAAATAAACAGAATTTACATATATAGTCCATGAGTTTTGTGGACTATAAACATCTATGTAATCATTACTCCTAACATAGAATATATCCAACACCCTAGAAAGTTCCTTCTTGCCCCTTGCTCATCAATCTCCTCTACAAAGAGGTGACTACTATGCTAATTTCCATCAACTTACCTGAACACTATAAGCTTAGGTTCTTTTTTTCTTCCATTCATCAAGTCAGTTGCCACTTGTCCCCCTACTTTCTAGGTTTAGATATTTTATTGATATCAAGTTTTATCCTCTTTTATTTGTTAATTTATCTCATTAAACAATAATTTTGGTGTCATTTTTGTGAGATTTTAGAAGAAAACAGAAGTAATTATATGCTAATCTTACATTTTGAATATACATTTCAATGTAATATAATTTTCTGATTATTATATTTTATGCTTAGCCATTGTTCTCATAGTTAGAATGAATTAAATAGTTTACTGTTATAATATTGCCATATCTCTTTGAGTAACTAAATGAGTATTTTGAATATTTTAACAGGTATTTCTTTTACCACTCTAATCCTTTGGTGTCAACCAAACATAATTAACTTTGACATTGCTCTATTCCCATATATTTTTCACAATTTTAAGTATCTTTCTTGCATATTGTTTCACTTAGATAATTATTTATATTTGATAATACTCTTCTATTTAAAGAGTTATTTATTTAGATAAATTCAAAAAGCCTCTGCATATGGCTGTTGGCTGACCTTGAATATAATACTGCAAGACGAAGTGGGTTGTCACATGTCAACACTTTCATTTTCCTAGATATGACCACATTTTTGCAATCCTCATAAACCAAACCAGTACAGATATTAATATTTTATACTCATATACAAATATACCACTGAAACAACTTGGCAATTTCTTTTATAGCCAGACTGCATGATTCATCTATCACCAAATATATATATTCTATAAATGTTTAAATTATTATGTGTTTGGATTCAGTTTTCATAACAAATACTCATGGTTTTGCTTTAAGATGAGCAAACTGTGGGTTATAGAGCCATAAGTTCATAAATGCTCCAAGTTCATATAGTTATTTACTGCCAGCCAGTGTATCACAGGTCCCTTTAGGCTGATCCAGGTATTTTTTTTAGATTTCCTACTTTACCATATTGGTTGCCTAGAGTGGCAGAGATTAAATTAGAAGAAAAAAGTAATTGTCATTTGACAGAATACTGGCAATATTCCATTACCATATTCAGGGAGGCCTTATAATTTTTTAAGTTTTTATATCATTTGTAGACCCTGAAACTGAAGTCCAAAATATCACACAGTAGAGCTTCTAAATATAGGTGAATGTTGTGACTTTGACATAATTTGGAAGCCTTATTGCAGCTTTCTGGGGAGTAGAGGTATCCTGTTTCAGAGATAAGGCCCTGAGCTCCCCAGGTCTTAATTTTTATTCCTCATTAATTACCCAGTCCTTGTCCCCTTCTCCTTCTGATTAACATATCCAGTGAAATGTGGTACCTAGAATCAGACATTTCAAAGGTACAGAGCATCTTAATTCGGTATAAGAAAATCTTAGAGGAACAAACTTCTAGGGATCAATAATGTATTTAGTGAAGTAACCAAAGTGAACTCAAGGAGGCCTGGAGGGGCCCCACAAAGAAACTCTGAACAGGACAGCTCACTCCCCAGAGAGCAGTCTGCTCATGGACTTTGACTCTGGATTCAGTTGTTCAGAATAAGTTAAGAATGAGAAAAATAAGATCAGCCAATCTAGTACCACCTACCAATGCCTAACACCAATAAACTAAAAATCAGAATATTAACCCTCTAAAGCTTGGCTCGATTTGAACTCTACCTACTTGTTATATGAACTTTTCTTGTGTCTGCATCCCCAGACAGTCTTCTAGCTAATAACAATTTGCTCCCATAGACTCTAACTGGTGTAGTGTCTACTCATCCTGCCTAAAGCTGGTTAACAGAAGCACTAAGGATCTCTCCCAATGTCAGAATCACACTCTACACTAGGGTTTTTGTCTTTGAATGTTTCCTGTGCATTATTCTTATTTAACTTGATAAGACAAAACTGTATAACAAAAAAAAATAGACTTTAAGATGCTATTGAATAAGTGCCTAAGAAACACTTACATCTTGCCAGCTCACTATACAAGGTACTTTGGGGAAAATTGTGTACAGGGAACAATGGCTTGGTCTCAAGCCTTGGTTTAGACCCCAATTAGAGAGAACTAATTGCAAATATAAAATCTTTTATTTGCTAGAAGCATTCACAAACCTTAAAGCAAATTCAGCCAAATGGTTCATTCTGTCTTTTAGAATGTGGAAAACTCACAGGTAAGCTTTCAATCTTAGCATTACCCCCAAAAGAAAAATAAGACAAAAGAGTTAGCTTGTTCAAAAATGTAGGTAAGAACTAGTCTAGGCTTTTCATTCCATATTTGTCAAGAATACAAAACAGTTCTCAAGAAAGCAACTCCATGCCCATTGTACCTAGTTGCAAGGTAGAAAGTATTCAGGGTGTGGGTTGGTGGTGTTTGAAGGTTGGAGAGTGAGTCTTAGAAGTTTAAGAGAAATAACCAAGTTGAACAGGCCCCAGACCATTTAATCTCATCACTACTCTGGGAAAAGAAAAATCTCTTCATGCAGATGGGGGTCCTGGAGAGAGAAAGACAAGGCACTCAAATAACAGAGTAGACTCTCCACTGTTTCAGCTCTCTAAGATGGCAGAAGGGAAAGTATCATGAGGAAAGTGACTACTCCATTGTGGGCACTGATGGCTTAACTTTTTGATTTGAATAGTGAGGGTCTATTCACTAGCAGATTGGTTAATAAAAAATCTCCAAAATAAAAACTGAACCATAACATGGCTTTACTGACTTGGTAATGGAACCAGGGGACAGGAAGTAGAGCTTTCTGAAACTGTTATTCATAGGGATGTTCTCTTCCTTTGGTTGACCATTACTCCTATCACTGTTACAATGTTAGAATTCTTTTTTTTTTTTTTTTTACGGTATCTCTCTTCTTGTGGGAATGATACCCACATCCAGTCTGAGACTGATACTGCATTCTAGCATTTCACATGAATTCAGTTTCTAGACATTGACTCAACTTCTTATTTTTGCTTTTTCACAGTTCATTTCACACCTCTTTGGTGATGTGAAGTTCATACAATGATTTCATTTACAGTTTATGGTTACTTTTTAGTACAGTCATAGATAGTATGATTATACTAATTCACATTTAAATTTAGTAAAAAGAAAAAACCAAAACTCCCATCCAAATTCAAATGTACAAACATAAACAGAACATGCAGATTGAATAGCTTAGTGATAACCCATCTCCTTGAGAATGAAAAGCAACATTTCTGAGTATGTTAGCAATGGAAGTGCAATTGTATAATTACCTTCTCTCTGATACCAACTAAAATGATTATTTTAGTGGAAAAATAGACAGTCACATCAGTGTTGATAACCAGGGACCTGTGCTAAAATGACAAACTTTATCATTATTAAGGATACAGGGAAAGTGACTTTTGAATTTGCTTAATTTGCTACTACTTTCTGGAATACAAAATGTTATATGTTTTGATTTGGTCATTGTACTTCCAGGAATTTATCCCTAATATGCAATTCACCAAAATCACAAAGGTATATGGAAGTGAATATTTTACAATATTGGTTATAACTTTAAAAAGTATAAATAAAATTAGCCCTGGCTGGCGTAGCTCAGTGGATTGAGCACGGGCTGGGAACCAAAGTGTCCCAGGTTCGATTCCCAGCCAGGGTACATGCCTGGGTTGCAGGCCATAACCCCCAGAAACCGCACATTGAAGTTTCTCTGTCTCTCTTTCTCTATCTCCCTCCCTTCCCTCTCTAAAAATAAATAAAGAAAATCTTAAAAAAAGTATAAATAAATTAAATATACATCAAATGCAACCAGTGAAATATTATGCAGCTATTATTATGTGATGCAGCTATTATAAAAGATGATGTAGAACAAAATTCTAAGGATCATGACCTATACTTGATGAATAAATCATGCATGTATGGAATGTAGATACTGTCTGTATCTAGTTTGTATATGAAAATATATTTTCAAAAAGCGCTATCTGTAAGGATTATCCCCAACATATTATGAGTAATTAATTCTTATTGGTCAAATTTAAGTGGATACTCACTTTCTCCATGCTATATTCCATTATTGAGCTCTAAAAATTAAATAGCATATATAAAACTCACATAAATACCAAATATGGAGTAATTTTTATTTTTAACATGGGTTATTTTAGTAACACGGAATATTCAAAGGAACTAATTTGCCATTTAATATGTATGACTTCTTTAGGTTTCTTCCATTTGATTTCTTGCATAATCTAGAAATAAAGCTTTAAATGGAAAGCTATTTAGGAGTGATAAAACCTAAATGAACTAAATAAATTTCCCATATTTAGTCATTTTAAATGAGTTATTGGATTATTTATTTTTAGTTGTTTGCAATTTCAATTGTAGCACTTGGTTGGAAGAGTCCAGACTAAAATTATCTTTCTCAAGGCTGGAAGGTGGGGAATCATTACCTAACTCTACCCTGGTGGCCTGGCTCTTGGGTCTAGTACCAGGTTTGCTTTGGCTGTACTGAATACAGAAAGCCATACCCATGACTGACACTCTCTCAGGTGGAGGTCGACTAACAGCACTCTTCAGTGCAGTGAAACAAGACAGCAGGCATCTTCAGGCCAGCTAAGAATTGCTGCATGAGAAAGATAGATCTTTGGGGAGTCTTATATAAATCCTTGTAACGTGATTTGGAACTGACACCATTTAAATTCTACAAGGAATAAATCCTGACTCAACCCAAACAAGATTATTGAAAGCCAATTGTCCTGGAGACCCAGTGACAGTAAACCTTCCCAAACTAGATTTGTTTGCCACTGGAAGCACACATGAAGATACCAAGCTGCACCTGTGTTGGCTTTTGTATTTGCTGGTAGGAGCTGAAACAATAGTAAACCAGGCCTCCAGGATCCAGAACTACAACAGATGCATCTACCTACAAATCAAAATTTCAAGTAAAAGATAGTTGTACCATTGATTTCCTCACAGTCCTGTAGAGAACCTCTGAATTACTTAACTCTGTAGTACACTGAATCCATTGAGCAAAACACAATAAATATTAAATTTATCCTTAATTCACCAATAAAATCAATGCCACTAAGACTTAGCTGTTTTTTCTAGACTTTTCTCGCATAGTTCTGTTTTAGTTTTCTTTTTGTTTAACCTTTTACTATTAATGGGAACTTTCAATACGGTGGTGTACTGTACCTAAGAAAAAGTCTTTTCTTGGAGGTAATCTCTTATTTCCAATAGGATTTATTGCATTGGAGGAAATACAAGTTATAATAAAAGTCAGTATTTAGCAAACATTTATTGAATTCCTCCTCTATCCCAGGCTCTCTGTCAGGCCCTGAGGAGAGAGCAGTGAATACAACAGACATGTAGCCTGTTGCCATGCCACTTTCATCCAGATCAAATATATTTGCTCTTAGTCATTAACAGAACACCACTCTGAAGAGAGCACATTTCAAGGTAGTCTGACAGGATACCCTTTCTCCATGACTTACTAATAAGTACACATGGGAATTTAGCTATACTTAGCTTCACTTTCCTCATCTATGAAATGTGGATAACAATAGTTCATGCTTCAAAGGGTTGTTCAAGGAATGGAAAGAGATAACACATGTCAAGTTCTTAGAACAAGGCAAGCACATACTAAAAATTTAGTGAATGTTAGGTAGGATTTTTTTTTACTGGAACTTTATTTGTGTTATTTAGGAAATCAGGAATGGCTTGCAAATATTTCTCCTGAAGATTTGTTCAGTGAAGACAGGTAGGACTGGTTTCTGTTGGAAGTCACACAGGGCAATCCTTCAGTCCACCAGACTACAAAGTCCCGAATCTTTAATGCTCAATTCTGATTTATCACTTATTCAGCTGTTACATTTTCTTTAAGTAATTATTTTAAAGGTCATGTCCTTCTGTTGCCTTTACATATAGAAGACAATTGTAGTGACTATAAAAATTCTTGGGTGTAACTTTGCAGCAGATGGTGTTGGCACCTGCTCAAATCCCTGAAGCACTTAGATTTCACTGTGCATCAACCACGCTTCCAGTTGCCAATGTTTGCATCTCTTTGCATGAGATCCTCCTTTGGCTGGCAGAGCCCACCCTGCTCACTGTTTGTGTGCACAGTAAGTGGAAAGTAAAATGTTGCTGCCCAGAAGCAGCCCTCCATCATAGAGTGATAGAAGTTGGTGGATAAATACCTTGGCTTCCTTTTCTCTTGGATGGGGTGACTGTGAAGTGTATGTTTTACACCATTCCTCAGAGTTCTCTGGAAGGAATTGTTTCCAATTACCAGAGAGGAAACTTGCTTGATAATTCACCCAACCTTTTTCCTGCCTCATTTCCCCATTCCCCTGTTGGTATTTCTTGATATCATCTCCAAATACACATCTTGCACTTAATAGGATGTGTATAAAAACTGATATTTTTTCATTATATTGTTTAAAACTTTGTGGACCATTTTAATTTGTATGTACAGATTTCTAACTGTCACTAACAGTTTTCCTTTAAGGGATTTCTGTTCCTTCTGATCTCATTATAGAAATATCTGTAATTTTGACACGTTATCATGTATTTCTGATATTTTCAGTCTAATTCCTTTTAATAGTAATTTTTCTCCCTGAATTTAAGGAGAATGTGCTTGTCTTTCATGTAATTGATTCAATTTCCTAGTGTCAGTTTCATAGTTCGCACAACTTCCACAGTAGAATTTTGCTTTCAGTTTCTTTGCAGTTCTTTCCAGTATCACTGAAAGTCTTTTACCCCCACTTTCTTTTTAGGCATATATGCATCTGCTACCTAGAGATCATGCCATTTAGCATCTTATTAAGGTGAAAACTTACCTTCTCAAAGCTTTTTAGATCATCTCAGTGTTCTGTTTCAAACTCTCTTGGCCTGTGGTAACATTTTTCAGTATTTCATACAGTGTTTCTTTGGAAATACTGTACAAGAGAACTCTATCCTGAGTATACAGCTTTCCACGTGCTGGTTTGTGAATTGCCACTTTCCCTCTCTTTCTGACTTAATGCTGGTGAAATCTTTCCTCATCTTTACAGTTGCATAGCCTAAAAGTAGGCGCAGATCTTAGTTTCACTTCCAGAGACTAGCTTTTATCTGCTATGGCTTATCTTGCATGAAACGAAAACTTAGGACTCCATTTGTTTGGCTTTCTGTTATTTAGAACGTATGGGATACATGAACATAATTCTCATATGCATGCATATGCATGTATGTATGTATTCCTTGTCTTATTTGAAATATGCTTTATGACAACCCAATCTTGATTATGCACTCTAGCAGGTCTCTTTCTATTTCCAATCCTGTTTATATACTTTAATTTCAGTATAAAATGTGCCTTTTTAGGCATCCTTCTTTCTGTGTACTTTTTCTTTTCCTTTTCCTTTTTGTACTTCTCCCCACTGCTAAAAGTCACAATTTTTGAATCAGTACAGATACAAGTGGACACATGGGCTCTTTGGTGGCCACAACAATGAAAGTTTTTCCACTCAGTTTTCTGATTTATTAATCACAGGTCAAATAAATGTACATATTAGCTACTTACTATTGGTATAATGAAATAATGGGTGGGCAATTTTAACTTTTCTTTCCATTGTATCACTCTTTATGATAGAAAATGTATGTGTATTTTGTAATATTGTATTGTTACAATGTTATGCATTCTTTTGTCTTCTAAGTTTTTATATTATTTTAATTAGTAGAAATTTTATAACCTCGCATTAAGGGATACAACCACTTTACCTGGAATCAAAAAGAAATTATTTCAAACTCAGACTCAAGCATTTAGAACATATGTGTGAAGGTAAACAAATTCAACTCTCTGAGTCTCAGCTTCCTCCTAGAAAAATGAGAATAATATTTACTATACAAATCAAGGAATATGTACAAAGGACTCATGGACATAGACAACAGGGTGGGGGAGGATTTAATGTGGGGGTGGGGGATGGGTAGAGCAGGGGAGAGTAATGGGGGGGCATACGGACAACTGTAATTGAACAACAATTTTAAAAAAAGCCTTTAAGAGGTTAGATGAGACAGTGCCTTGTAAAGTGCTTAACACAGTGTCTAACTAACACAAAAGCACTCGGTGAGCATTACTGCCATTCAGCTCCAAACCTGCCTGCTAGTGAGATGACTTCTCCTGGATGGCATCAAGGATACCTCGAACTTAGCCTATTCCAAACCAAATTTATTATCAGTTCCCCCATCTGCAACCTATTTTTCTCCCATGTGCGTATTAGGTAAAAAACCAGAAATTCGTTAAGTGATCTATCACATCTTGTCTAAACTTTCCCATTTATGTTATATGTGAAGCTACAGGAGGAATATAAAATGTCATTCAAATTGTTTGATCTCTCTGAAGCTTCATTTTCCTATCTAAAAAAAAAAGGCAAGTCCAGATGATTTTAAGGACCTTCCCACCTTAAAATATCTGTGGCTTTAAATTAAAAATGATGTGCTTTTAAAAATTATTGCTTGAAGTTTCCTTGGGAGAAGTTGGGGGAAGGGGAATAAGTTCAGTGGGTCAGGTACACCATTAGAAATATCCCATATTTATATAGTGAGGGAATAGCACTTGTTTTGTTGGTATGCCTAAAGCCAATAAATTTAAGCCATTTGACAACGAGGATAGTTATGGGGAAGACATTTTTATAACAGGAAAGTGGTAAGTTTCATTTTGGTACTAGCTATCATCTATTCAAATCAGCAATAATCTTAGACTTCATTGTGTTACAACCATTCAAAGGGCTAAACTGAGTAAACTGAGAATAGTTTTTTTTTTTTTCTGGTATAGAAATACCTTGAAGGAATACTAGATTTCTTGTAGTTCTTCACTAACTAGATTTTTAAATTTATGACACTCAATTCCAAAATTATACTTTTTTTTTTCGGAAGAAAACCTCATAAAAAACCCTTTATTTAAAAAAAAACCTCAGAGTTTTTCTTGGTTATCAAGTAAGTGTGATTATGGCAGAGACCATCACTGCTTATTAACTATCCATAGGCAACCTCCTATTTCCCACATCTTTAAAGTTAGGCAGGGTCTTGGAACTAACTCTGGCCAGCGGGTTGTGGGTGGAAGTAACAACTGTCATTTCCAGGATGAAGAAGTTAAGAGCCAATGTAGGACTGCCTTTATCAGTGAAATCACAGAGGATACAAGAAACTACAAGATCCTGGAATTTCTGACAACTTGTGTCACTGAGTGGTTGTATAGGACAGGGATTCCCCCAACAATTCACATTGGATAGGTCCCGTGAGCTAGAAAGAAGGGCCATTTGTTATAATAAGCCACTGAGATTTCTGTATTGTTCTGTTACTGCAGCATAATCTGGAATATCCAAATTATTTCAGTGAATTAAGCCAAAGTAAATATGACACACAGATCAAGTTTTCCTAATAATAAATATGGTTAAAAATGGAAAAACAAAACAAGAACATGTTAACTATTAGCAAAATGTTAACTCTGTTGAAGAAAATGATGTAGATTGTCGTCACTCCATTTCAAAGAACTGAGCTGATACCACTTTAAGAGCCTCACCTATGACTGAAGGTTTCCCTCCTGAGGGGCTTTACTGTCCTCAGACCAGCTGATTCAGGTTGCATCTGAGGAAGAGCAGATATACATGTGAGTGCAGGGAAAGGTTTTCAAGTTTAACTGTGTGACTAGTGCTCTTCAGTTCTTTTCCACTGTTTCTCAAATGAGAAGTGTTAATGCTTATTTCACATGTGTCTGTATGTTGTTAGGATTGCTCAAATGATGTGTATGTAAGAAACTATGTTTTTCATTGGGCAAACATGAAGCATCAATATATGGGCTCTTCTATACATAGACCACAACTAGGACACTAAGGGCTAACACTTACTGGATGCTTACATTAGCTTTTGGGGAAATCGGGCTTATACAACTCTAATGCAATATGCATTATTTACCTTTGAATTTAATATTCAAATTACATACACAATAGCATATGATCCAAATTCATGTGTATAAAATATGCATTTCTGGTCTTAGATCTATTGATGTGAAAACTAGCACTCTTCATGTTAACATCAATTTTCCTGGAAATTTCATAAGCAATGGCATACTTACTTGCAAACACAGTAACTGATTTTTGCCAAACCTTGTGAAAGATTTTACACATACCACCTTTTTCCTGTATCCCCTTCCACAACTTTGAAGAAAAAATAACATAAAAACAATGACTTTCTGCTAGAATGGGATTTGAATAATAATTTCCCTTTCCTATAAGTTACACACTAAACTCAGGACTCTTTTTACATCCCAAGCAGAGATTTATTCCAAACACCCTGTGAATTCATTACATTGTTTTAACCACACATCCATCCCACTCTTTGGGTTTCTTACTGCTTTTCATTTTTCTTTTTCTCTCGCCTGTTTTGGATTTTAAGTAATTGTAATGAACAATACTCTTCCACTGTTCCCTTCTTATTTTCTTGGGTATCTCTACCATAACACATTTACAAACTAATATATATGTGAAAGTCCTAATAATTATGAAATTGAGAATAAACTGACAGTGACCAGAAGGGAGAGGGAAGGGAATTTCAGGGGAATAGGGGAAGGGTTTACAGGAACAAGTACAAAGGAAACATGGACAAAAAAAAAGGGATAGGGGTGGAAACGGGAGGGAGGTGGGGAGGCCTGGGGAGGTAGGCCAAAAAAATTTGTAATGGATTTCCCCTTTCTCATTCTGCTTTTTTCTCTCCTTCTCCCTCTGTTTTAAAAATGGAGAGGCAGTAGAAAAAGGCTCAAAGAAAGAATTCTACTAAATGAACATTTTGAATTTGGCAGATAGCAGAGTGTTCAGGGAATTAGGTTTTTTTATTTGAAAATATTGGTGATAATTTCATTCTATACTTCTCATTTATCTTGGTGTTCAGTGAGCACTGAAGTTTGAAGTAGACAATAGAATATAAGAAGAGCAGCTGGCTAAAACAGTATTTGTATTTGAAATTAGGGAGATAAGTACTTCTTAGGCTGTGGTCCTTATGCATGAACAGTGATCCAAGGTGATGGAATGCAAATAATTCTGCCTTAAAAAATTTCTTTACATTTCATTGAAAAGGAAGGACAGCATACACTCTAGGAACCTTGGTTCTCTATGGAGCATGTTTTTAGCTGTTATAATTTTTTCAGAGTAGGAACTTCCTGGAATTTGAGAGACTAATAAAAAAACACTTTAAAAAATAAAATAAAAAACACTTGTTCTTTGTGTTATATGTAAGAATTTCCTATTCAAGCTCATGAAATATACTCCCATATTCTCTGCTAAAGTTTTATAGTTTTGCTCTTAGATTTAGTTTTATGAAATATTTTTAGTTATTTTTTGTATAATATTAAAAAATTATATATTATTTGGTGCATGGTGTAGTTCTATTATTATTATTTGCATGTGGCTATCTCATTGTCCCAGAACAATTTCTTGAAAAGATTATTCTTTTCTCATCAGATTTATCTTGGCACTCTTGTTAAAAATTAGTTGACCATAAATGTAAGGGTTTATTTTTTGACTCTCAAGCCTATCCATTGACCTACAGACCTGTATTTATGCCAATGACACACTATTTTTATTACTGCTGTTTTGTAGTCATTTTTGAAGTCAAGAAGGGTGTGTTTTCACACTTGATTCTTCTTTTTTACAGATTGTTTTGCAGATATTTCATATTAGTTTTAGGATTAGATTTTCAACTTATGCAAAAAATCAAGTTGGTTTTTAAGTAGGGAGTGTGTTGAATATGTATCTTGAAACCTTACTTAATTTCTTTTCTGGTTAATAGTTTATGTGTGTACTAATCTTTTTTAAATACATGACTGCAAGAATGATAAATTTATTCTAACACTGACTTTTTGACAGGTCATCAATTTTAAGATTATATAGCCGATAGTGTTCATAGTTTAACCTTCATGCCAAAGCCTTTGCTATGAGAAATATTACAGTTTAATAGAAACTTATTGATTGTAATATCTTTTTGTCAAAACAAGTTCTCTTCCTGATTCACCAATAGGAGACCATTTAATCAACATTCTCTTATATTCTAGGATTTATAGATTCAGGAGCGAATTTTTAAAGCTGAGAATCAGACACTATGCTAAATGTGTTTTTTATACTTAACAAGTAATTATCACAACCTGAGTTTTATTTTTTATCCACGTTTTGTAAAGAAAATAAAGCTGAAATTAGATGCCAAACACTCAATATTATACAACTAGGCAGTGATAGAACCAATGTTCAAATTTGGATCTGCCTAAATCCAATATTTTAATGTTAATATTTAGAAAAGTCTTTCTTATGTTAACTAAAATTTATCTCTGTAGATAGTCTGCCTGTTGGTCTTAATTCTGCATTCACAAGGATCACAAAATAAGTTTACGTCCTCTCCCACTACTGAGCTATCCAAATTTCTACCATTTAACATATAGATTAATTACCAAGAATCTGTGGAATTTTAACAACGTTAGACATAGTACAGTATACATTATCATTTCTCAGTGTCCTTAAAAGACAGTGCTCCCTAAAATAATGTATAGTGGACTCAAGCATGATAATCTAGATGTGGAGTGGTTATTGGTATAATGACAGATGAGATATGTTTAGATAAACTAAGTAAAAAATTTGCACAGAGGTGAGTTCAGAACTTTTTGGTATTATTGGCATTGATTTTGTAGAGAAAATGGGAAACATAATATCTTTACTTGGAAATTGTATGTTAAAATTAAATAGGCCCCTTTTCAAGTAGGATTTAATGAATATGTTTAGAATATTATTATTCTTTATGACATACCGTAAATTTGTCCTAATATAAAAAATCATGTATCTATAGCCCATTTATTAAACTAACAAAAAGATTATGAATACTTAGGAAAGAAGATGAGACAAAAGTTAAAAACTAGACATAAATATTTAAAATCTCCTAAAATCATCTGAAAAAATTAATGATTTTAGACATGTCAATACTCTGAGTTATAATTCATTCAGAGTGATAAGTAGCAAGAAAAAAAGAAATGATTATAACCAGCCATACTGCTGTTTCTATTTCAAAATAATTTTTTTTTTTACTGAAACAGTCATTGGATCATTCAATTCAAGGGAATTTATCCAAGCATTCTCCCCCAGTAAAATGAAATTCAGGGTTGTGGAACATTTACCTGAGATATTATTTTAGTTAATTTTTTTAATCTAAAATTTTAATTTGTCTCCTCTTCCATCGATTCTTTCTGATTCTCACCCCTAAAAACACAAATTTCTGCTTGTTCTAAAGCAGAGCACTAGTGTCTCCATTCCATACTCAAAATCATTTGTGCACAGATGGTAAGTATGTGTCAGTTTATGTACTTAGAACAGTTGGGTGCTACAGGCTGCCTGGATCCCTGCATTGGAGAGATTCCAAGACTAAACCCTATTGCACTGGGAAATAGTTTGGGATTCATATTTCTATCTTTCATAGGTGGGGTGAGGAAGAATGGTGGCATGCCTGTGAGATATTTATCATTCCTATTCTAAAAGCTCATTCAATCCTAAGGGTGGTAACAAATCACTTCAAGTATAACTACCAAATGCAATATAAACTTAGCTATCTAAAATTATTTGCTATGGTTCCCTCTTCTAGTTGATGTTTCAATCAAACTGAAATAAAGAAATAAACAAACACAAACAAACAAATACACAAGTTAACTAACCCCAAGTCCTATCTGTCCTGTGAATGTCATACTCCTTAAACTTCCACTCAGCCATGCCATATCCTTTCTGCTCCTTTATTAGTTATTCCTCTTTCTTGATTTTGAGCATGGCTGGGGGTGGTATTTGTTTTTAAATATCCAGCTGACCACATGTTGGGAGTGTGTATGGATGTGTGTGCATGGGTGTGAGGGTAAAGGTCTGTGTGTAATTTATTCACCGTCATGATTAAAAGTCACTGTCATTTCAGAAAGTGTTTTTTAAAACTACTTTTCTTGGGAGCTTTAAAATTCTCTCTTGCCTTTTTATATGGGTAATTTTAGGTGTAGGCTATAATTTATGCTACTTGAATAAACATTTTGAGGGTCAAGGGCTTTACCTCACCCATAACTGTAACCAGGTAATAGTAAAAATAATGCCTTATGTAATGCCTAATAAGTAATTATTTTATTTTATATCTCTAGACATTTATAATAGAGTCTCCAATGTAGTCTGATAGTTAATTTACTTTATTAGAAATAATTAAAAGGAAAGTTAAAGAAAACACTTGTTTTTATGAAAGAGAAGTAGATTCATCCAAAAAGATTTTTCACACTAAAAGTGATTTTTAAAAAGCTTGACCAACAATGGTTAAAAAACCTACTTTACTTTGTTGTTAATTCATTGTCTTCACTCTTATGGCATAAGAAAGTTGGTTATGCTTTGGAACTTTAATACAGTGGGAAGATACAAGTTTGAGTCTTAATAATGGAAGCTATCCTGTGTTTTGACATTCAATAACCCAACATTTCAGAAGATAGTATAATTGCTACCTTTTTAAACAATTGTTTTTTTTTGAAAAATTTGAGTAGTAGAATCCTTAATAAAATGGAACTATATGCAGAAAGGGAATATGTAAAAGCAGAGTTGCCCTGGTTGAGGCAAAAACTCCCACCCCTTTACATCCATCTGGTGTTGGTTGGCACCAGTCAAAGCAACTATTCTGAACTGCAGGGTTCTTCTAATCACCACTGTCTGCAAGTGTTTATTCTCAGGATACATGCCAGGCATCCTAAAGCTTATAGAATACTGTGATCAGCAGAATCATGGTTTTTCAAAAATGTCCACATCTTTATCCCTAGGTTCTATGAATATTTACTTTATACAGCAAAAAATACTTTGCTGTATAAAGTAGGTTTAATTAAGGATCTTGAGACTGACTGTCCTACATCATCTTTGTGGGCCTAACATAATCACTAGGGTCCTATTAAGTAAAAGAGGGAGGCAAGAGAGTCAGAGTCAAAGAAGGCAGTGTGGTGATGGAAGCAAAGTTTGGACTGATGCAGTTGCTGGCTTTGAAGATGGAAAATGGGCCATGAGCCAAGAAGTATCAGCAGCCTCTAGAAGCTGGAAGAGGCAAAGAAATATTACCTCCTTGAGCCTCTAGAAAAAGACAGCCCTGTTGACACCCTGATTTCCACCTTTTAGGACTGATGATAGAATTCTAACTTACAGAACTGAAAGATAATAATTTTTGTTGTTTCAAGCTACTAGTAGTTCATGGCAATTTGTTACAGAAGCAATAGAAAAATAATAAAATAAAAAGCTAACAAGTAAATGGTGTGTCCTGGTTTATGGCTATTTGTGTTTTTTAAAGATTTTATTTATTTTTAGAGAGAGGGGGAGGGAAGGAGAAAGAAGGAGAGAAAGATCAATGTGTGAGAGAGAAAAATGTGAGAAAGAAACATTGATCAGTTGTCTCTCATACCCCTCAATCCAGGGCCTGGCTCATACCCCAGACTGGGAATAGAACCTGTGACCTTTCAGTTTGCAGGAGGAGGCCCAATCCATTGAACCACACCAGTTAGGGCTGGTTTATGGTTATTTAATCCAATCAGTAGATTTCCCAGATTAGCATATAAGCCAAGCCAAGTTTATTTCCTTTAAAACATAAAATCAGCTTATCATATTTATGGTCATATCACAATTTTAAAAAAAGCATAACACGAGGAAGATTTAATAGAATTCAATATTTTTGTGCCCTTTGATTTTTGTGCTTTTACTTTGATTGTTCCACTTAATATATTCAGACACCCTTATAAGAGGATCATAAGAATCATAACCCATTTGACCTAAATCAAAAGTTTAACCTCAGAGGTGGGAGGTAACAAAAAATTTAATCCAACAAATTTATAATTCTCCAGGTTCTTCCATGACTTTACTTTCAGAAAAGTATAACATTTGCAACAGAAAACCGTCAGTGCAGGGGATAAACACTATCTGACATATCAATCCATCTCAATGTTCAAAGCACTCAGCTTATTCAGGAATTCTCCTTTTCTTAAAGCTTGAACACCTTGGGTACCAGTTTTATCCTATGAGGTCACAGAGCATGTAGCCTATGACATGCCTCAGTGAAACATCTGGACACTCAGCCTGCTGTGTGTTCCTTCCATTGCCCTCTTGTTTGCAGCTTAAATCATAATGACACAGCTTTCTCTTCTTAACTCCAATTTTTGACACTTCTCCTTTTTTTCTTATTCTGAATAATAATCATAATCATACTCAAAATTAAAAGGGATTCCACTATTATTTGTACCTTGCATCATTATCATTGTGTGGGCCCCATTTATGAGCTTCAGGAGACACCCTGGAAGAAATTTATTCTGCATTTCCTCCTCCATCTTGGACTGTATCTTTCTCTCAGTTGTTTTCATTTTATTCTTTTCCATTTGAAATTTACCTTTAACAGAAATGACAACAGAATAATACGTCCTGAGAAATTCTGTTCTATTCTGGCACTCATCAAGATTTTATAATTCACCCACACATTGGGTCTATACTCTCTTTAACTTTATTTGAGAGGTGATACAATTTAAAATCACAGCAAACAAACAAACAAACAAATAGAAAGCTTATCCAAAAAACCCTAAAACAAACCAAAATAGTACCACCAACCCTACCAAAACATTTTACAGTGTATTTTATTTTTATTTTATGATCATGGACCCACTGTGAATTCTAAGAAGCACCGTTACAGCTCCCTGAGACCTTCATATTGCTTCATCCTAATGAGATGAGGGAAATAAGAAGTGTTTTCGCCACTTTGCATAAAACCATAAGTCTGCTAATTGATAGAAGTGGGTGTCTTTCAGCCCATGTCTAGTGTGACTTTTTCCATAACTTTTTCCTTAGTCTCAATTCAAACTACAGTGCCTAAAAAACTTGGCATGGAATTCCTTAGGAGAACATTTCAGATGCAATAAGTGTGTGTTACACAAGAGGTAGGCTCTGATGATAAATTTCAAGTGTTATGAATCACTACTTAATTTAGCCTATTTGTTTGCCATTCTGACTCATTTGTGCTCATATTGGACAAGAAAACCATGACTGATCAAATGTGTGATTGAACCTGATGTGGTTCTTTAGTTTACTTGAAAATGATGAGAGCTGTTAATTGCTTTGCTGCTGGTTTTAATCCTTTCTCAGAGAATTTTGTCTGTAATGTTTCCTGCTAATCTCATTCTTCACACAGGCAAGAGCTGCTTTCTTTCCATTTTGCTTCCAAACATGCCAGCATTAATTTATTTTCCTGTATTATTCAACATAGATTTCTTAAAGCTTTTCCATTACAAACAACATTAAAAAATAAATAGAAAAGTCAAGTTACTTATTCTCTTCATATGTTATTAATGTTTTGTTTTAGGAAAACACTACTTTGCTAATTATATGCGTATTGCATTCCCATAGATTTTTCAACCAATAAATTATCCAGATGGGATGAGCATTCTTTCATATTTTAGCTCTTTTTAGGTCTGTTGCCTCTTAACAAGTGAACATCTTTTCTCTTTTTTGAATTTCAAAACAAATTGGAAAAGATATTAATGGTTATGTTATTTTTATCTAATCATTATATTTATTTGTTATATTGTTTTGTAT
Organism: Phyllostomus discolor; assembly: GCF_004126475.2. Lineage (NCBI taxonomy): Eukaryota > Metazoa > Chordata > Mammalia > Chiroptera > Phyllostomidae > Phyllostomus > Phyllostomus discolor. The sequence goes on from NC_040905.2 coordinate 63,871,125, forward strand.
TCTATTGATATTATTTTTGTGTGGCCTCTAAAGATAAAAATATGCAACAAAATTTATCTCTAAGAAGACATTTAGTTATGTGTCTTTAGGCAGACTGCGTAAACTCTTGGCTTCATTTATGTATTCATTCGACAGTGATTTGTTGGATCCTTTTCCCATGCACTGTTAGGCTGGGGGCTGGGAGGCTAATAATCACAGCCAGCCTGAGGTGCATACATTCTAGTGAGAGATGGGGTGAAGGAAGTGTGAGCACAGGTGGTTGACGCATCTCAGAGAAGAGAACATTTGGGCTAAGTTTTAGGGGATGATTAAGAATTAACTGAATAAAAAAGATGTGGGTGTTCCAGAAAGAGCAGATAGCTTAACAAAAGCCATGAGTGGATGGAAGAGACATATATCTGGGAAAATAACAGCAGTGAGCAATTACCAGATCAAAAAGTATGAGGCAGGGAATATAGAAAGAGGAAATTAAAAAATGACAGAAAACAATAAAATAATAGAAAGTGTGTATGTTAACTGGTTTGAAACTCATTTGTTAGGTTACCTAAGGAACAATTGAAATGTTTTAAGCAGAGGTATCATGGATTTTACTTATGTTTTAAATAGATTACTCTAAAATTAATGTAGTGAATGGATTTGAAAGTCTGAAAACATTGATAAGATTGTCCCAATTTCAAATATTTTTTGTCCCCATGAATCCATTTGTGTTCCTCAGACAAAATTAATTCTACCTTTTGGTTTAATAAGTGTGGACATTGTATTCTTAAAAACAAGGACAATAAAATTTGCTTGAGTGGACTGAATGAAGGAAATTATACCTTATCATCTTGGAAGTTCTAGTATCTGCAGTATTTTAATTTAGCGGGGAATCAGTATCTCTCTCACATCTTGAATGAATAAGTACTTTTTTAGTATCTATGCCACGTTAGATATTGTATTAGATCCTTTGATCTAGGTACTTATTTAATTTGTACAATAATCCAATATAAAGATGTATATACTTACAGATTACTATAAGGTATAGTTGCTTATAGTTGCTAGCTATGTGCTGAGTGTACCATAATACCTTATTTTTGATCCCAGCAGCCCTGTTAAAGAGTTGTGTTTATTCCCATTATCTGGATTCTAAAACTTTTCAGAGAGTTTGGTACAATGCTATATAACTAGTAAGTGAAATGATGAAATTCAGTCCAGGTCCACATACCTTCAAAGCTCACTTTGTTGGTATAGAAAATGTCTATAGCACAATGCATTATACAGTTTTTCTAGAGGAAAATGAGAATTAAAATTCATGTAATTTTCTAGGGATTCAGTGCAATTGGCAGACCAAGCCCAACCCAGATCCTCTGATAGTTAAGTATAGTGTTATTTCCATAGGACTAGAGCCATCTTCCTGCTGTGTCCCACTATATGGAGTTGCACTCTGAGAACCAAAGCTCTTCATGAACACCCTCAGACTCTGGGGCTCTGATTGCCTCCTGGACATCTCCTACATCCCTATCTCCTCACCATGATCAAAAAGTGACCATCTGATTTCTAGATTAGGTCTTACAATATCTTAACTATATTGTATTGCTATCTTTTTAGAGACATTGTAAATACAATTTGGTTTAACAGGCTACGTAATTAACCAGAATGCATCATTTCCCTATCATTCACTATATGCTTATCTCTAAACACAAAGATATATTTTTTAAAAATTATATTTTAGATCCTTTCTTTCCAATTGTGTTTTCTATATAGGATCTAGAATTCGTTAAATTTTTGGAAAAGGTTTAAGCTACAATTTACATTACCCAATTAAGTTTTTCAGTATATCAGCCCTATAGATATTAAAAAGTAAAAAATAACTATCCTAATTCCAACAAGAAAAAATAAAATAAAAATATCTTCATTCATTCTACATACAAATCATCCAATTGTCGAATCCATTGCTTTTTTTCAGATCAAGTGCTCTGAGATTATGTTCTCCATGGCTATCCAAGGCACTGTCTACCATATTTAACCTTTCCTTGTGTTCTCTGAGATACTGTCATTGTAAGCCACAGCCCCCTTCAACAAGAACCCTTCTCTTGCTCAGGAATGCCATTCACTCATGTTTTCTTATTTGTCTATGGCTATTCTCTGCTCATTTTTAAAAATTAATATATTAATTTTACCTTATTTAAATTGTTAACCAGCCCTATGTATATTCCAAGTGCCAGGACACAAGTATGAACTAATTGCATACAGAGGTATATTATTCCTTCACTTGGTTCAAAATAAAAATAATATAATAAGGCAAACATTGAAAAGTCTTATTTCTTCACCTACCCCCATAGGTGAACACTTTTAGACACATACCTTATCATATTATACATAGCCCTTTTCTCTTTTTCATAAAAGGGAGCATGCTATATGAAACATACATTTTCTTTCTTTTAACAGCGGTGTTAGTTTCTGACTTTTGAAACAAATTACAATGACTTTAGTGGTATGAAAACCATAAATTTATTACATTGGAGATCTGGAAGTTAGAAGTCTGAAATCAGTGTTTCAGGTCTAAAATCAAGGTGTTTGCAGAGTTGATTCTTTCTGGAAGCTCCCAGGAAGAATCTCTCCCTTGCCTCGTCCAACATCTAGAGATGGCTTTGATACTCCTTGGCTCGAAGCCAAACCACGCCATTATCTGCTTCCATCTTCATGTTGTCTTCTCCTCTTAGGCCGTCCAATCTCCCTTTGGATCCCTTTTATTAAAATACTTGAGATTACATTTAAGGCCCAAGTGGATAATCTAGTGTAATCTCCTCATGACAAGATCTTTAATTTAATTACATTTGCAGATTATTTTTTGCCATATAACACCCACAGGTTCTGAGAATTAAGATGTGGATATCTTTGGTGAGAGTGAATTATTTAGCCTGACACAGTACTATGTCCTGGAAATCACTTCTGTCAGTCATGAGACAGGCAGCTTTCTCACTCTCTTTTTGTAGGTGCATAATATTCCTGTGTATGGCTATACCATTGTTTATTTAACTACTTTTCTACTGATGGACTTTTTATAATTAATAACTTCATAAACACAGCATCTTGGACCTGCATATATCTATAATATGTTATCTATAATTAGGTAATCTATTTAAATATAAATACATATAATAAATATTCAAACTATATAAGTATATATTGTTTTAATACTTAATAAATGATCAAAGGACATTTTAATAAAAATACATATACTAATAAGAGGAAATAACTTTTTTATTTAGTTATGCTTCGGAGGATAAACTGCATTATGTATTAGATTGAGATAGCATTTAGCATCAATTTTATTCCATTTTTTCTTTATTAATACAAACTCTGGGGAGTGTTGTTCATAGATGTAGATAAGTGAAAATTAAAGAAGTTATGATATCTTTGAATTCCTTAAAGTTTTTAAAACCATATATTCAAAACCACATAGTAATCTATTACCAAAAGCTATTTAGTAAATTATCAAATGAAAACTCAGTTATGTTCTCCTTTAACTTTTGTTAAATACAAGTAGATGGAAGACTTTTATTATTCATTGTCTACTCATCAGGTTCATTCTCTTTTTTAAAATTAAAAGCAGTATTTTTAAAATTGTTGACATGTTTGCCATCCAGGACTTTTTAACCTCATAGAGAAATAGAAGATAGTAAAATCTGAGGGTAAGAATTAAGATCTGAGTTGGAGAAAATAATTAAGGAAGTTAGGCAAGAGAGTTAGGCAAAACTCAATTATATATTTCTTCTTCAGAAGATCAGTTTTGGTTACAAGTACATGAGAGAGTTGAAGATTTGAAAATTTCTTTAAAATATTCCTTTTTGCATACACACCATGGTTTCTATATGGTGTGTATATAGAAACACCCAATATTAAATACTATAGCTATATTCTACCTCAGTATCTATTCTCAAACACTGAAGACTGTGCTTTTATTCTCTTCTTAATGGCATATATAAGTTTTAGAAGCATCAAATTAGAGCAAAGAGTCTCTAAACGAATCCCTCTTCAAAAGCAAGGATGGTCTCTTCTAATTAAGCTATTCAGAAATATCCTCATGCTTGCCAAATATATGAAGATAGTTAGTGCTTATGGACTGATTCAAAGAAAGTTATCAATAGTAAATGCAAAATCATGAACTGCTAGTTCAAATTGCTGTTCACCTGCCAGTTCCTTTTATGCGAGTCAGACTCTTGGCCCTAATAGAAGTTAGCTGCACAGTTCAGCTGTGTTTTTAT